>NC_143036.1:4607500-4682500 GCF_057628025.1 Oncorhynchus mykiss
AGTACAGGATGGAGTCATATATACAGAATGGAGTCATATATACAGAATGGAGTCATATATACAGGATGGAGTCATATATACAGGATGGAGTCATGTATACAGGATGGAGTCATGTATACAGGATGGAGTCATGTATACAGTACAGGATGGAGTCATATATACAGAATGGAGTCATATATACAGAATGGAGTCATATATACAGGATGGAGTCATATATACAGGATGGAGTCATGTATACAGTACAGGATGGAGTCATATATACAGAATGGAGTCATATATACAGGATGGAGTCATATATACAGGATGGAGTCATGTATACAGTACAGGATGGAGTCATATATACAGAATGGAGTCATATATACAGAATGGAGTCATATATACAGTACAGGATGGAGTCATATATACAGAATGGGGTCATATATACAGTACAGGATGGAGTCATATATACAGAATGGAATCATATATACAGAATGGAGTCATATATACAGAATGGAATCATATATACAGAATGGAGGCATATATACAGAATGCAATCATATATACAGAATGGAGTCATATATACAGAATGGAGTCATATATACAGGATGGAATCATATATACAGGATGGAATCATATATACAGGATGGAGTGATTTAAACAAGGTAGAGTCGTACAGGATGGAGTCATATATACAAAATGTAGTCATATATACAGGATGGAATCATATATACAGGATGGAGTGATATAAACAAGATAGAGTCGTACAGGATGGAGTCATATATATACAGAATGTAGCCATATATACTCATGACAACCGCCACAGGAAAGCAAGACCATTGTCACCTCTGCTGCAGAAGATACGTTCATTAGAGTTACCAGCCTCAGAAATTGCAGCCCAAAAAAATGCTTTACAAAGTTGTGGAGACTGCGTGAATCAGGCCTTCGTGGTCAAATTGCTGCAAAGAAATTGCCACTAAAGATGAGACTTGCTTGTGTCAAGAAACACGGGCAATGGACTTTTGGTTCCATCCTCCGTGTCTTTGTGAGACACAGAGCAGGTGTACGGATTATCTCCGCATGTCTGGTTCCCACAGTGAAGCATGGAGGAGGTGTGGTGGTGTATTTTTTTAAACTATTTATTTAACCTTAATTTAACTAGACAAGTCAGTTAAGAACAAATCATTATTTACTATGATGGCCTACCAAAAGGCTAAAGGCCTTTGGGGACCGAGGCTGGGATTGAAAATAAATACAATGGAAATATAGGACAAAACACACATCACAACAAGAGAGACAAAACAACACAACATAACGAGAGACCTAAGACAACAACATAGCATGGCAGCAACACATGACAACACAGCATGGTAGCAACACAACATGACAACAACATGGTGTTAACACAACATGGTAGCAGCACAAAACATGGTACGAACATGTTTAGGCACAGACAACAGCACAAAGGGCAAGAAGGTAGATACAACAATACATCACACAAAGCAGCCACAACTGTCAGTAGGACTGTCCATGATTGAGACTTTGAATTAAGAGATGGAGATTAAACTGTCCAGTTTGAGTGTTTGTTGCAGCTCGTTCCAGTCGTTAGCTGCAGCGAACTGAAAAGAGGAGCGACCCAGGGATGTGTGTGCTTTGGGGATCTTTAACCTCTCTGGTACGCTAGCGTCCCACCACGACAACACCCTGTGAAAATGCAGGGCGCCAAATTCAAAACAACAGAAATCCCATAATTACAATTCCTCAAACATACAAGTATTATACACTATTTTAAAGATAAACTTCTTGTAAATCCAACTACAGTGTCCGATTTCAAAAAGGCTTTACGGCGAAAGCACACCATGCGACTATGTTAGGTCAGTGCCGAGTCACAGAAAATCATACAGCCATTTTCCAGCCAAGGAGAAGGCTCACAAAAGTCAGAAATAGCGATCAAATGAATCACTAACCTTTGTCTCCATGTTAGACAATAAATGTTTGTTTTGTTCGATAAAGTCCCTCTTTACGTCCAAAAACCTCAGTTTTGTTGGTGCCGTTTAGTTCAGAAATCCAAAGGCACAATGAGCGCTCTCAACATCAAGACGAAAAGTTTTAAAATGTATAATAAAAGTTTGTAGAAACATGTCAAACGATTTTAAAAATCAATCCTCAGGTTGTTTTTGTCGTAAATAATCAATAATATTTCAACTGGACAAAAGCTTCGTCAATAGAAAAGGTAAACAAGAAAGGATCACGTGCTCATGTCTGGAAATGTCCACTGTCCTCTCATTGAAAGTGCTGTATCTCTCTCATTTTTCAGAGTAAAAGCCTGAAACTATGTCTAAAGACTGGCCACATGTAGATGAAACCATAGAGATCTGAAACAATGTCTAAAGACTGGCCACATGTTGAGGAAGCCATAGAGATCTGAAACAATGCCTAAAGACTGGTCACACGTAGAGGAAACCACAGAGCTCGTGAACTGGGTAGTCTTTGTATAGGCTTTCAATGGAAAAACAGCATTTCAAAATAATAGTACTTCCTGGTTGGATTGTCCTCGGGTTTTCACCTGCCATATCAGTTCTGTTATAGTCACATACATTATTTTAAACTTTAGAGTGTTTTCTATCCACATCTACCAATTATATGCATATCCTAGCTTCTGGGCCCGAGTAGCAGGCAGTTTAATTTGGGCACGCTTTTCATTCAAAATTCCGAATGCTGCCCCCTACCCTAGTGAAGTTTTAACAGAATGTGACTGGCAGAACGGGTGATGTATGTGGAGGATGAGGGCTGCAGTAGATATCTCAGATAGGGGGAGTGAGGCCTAAGAGGGTTTTATAAATAAGCATCAACCAGTGGGTCTTGCGACAGGTATATAGAGATGATCAGTTTACAGAGGAGTATAGAGTGCAGTGATGTGCAGTGATGTGTCCTATAAGGAGCATTGGTGGCAAATCTGATGGCCGAATGGTAAAGAACATCTAGGAGCTCGAGATCACCCTTACCTGTCGATCTATAAATTACATCTCCGTAATCTAGCATGGGTAGGATGGTCATCTAAATCAGGGTTAGTTTGGCAGCTGGAGTGAAAGAGGAGTGATTACGATAGAGGAAACCAAGTCTAGATTTAACTGTAGCCTGCAGCTTTGATATGTTCTGAGAGAAGGACAGAGTACCATCTAGCCATACTCCCAAGTACTTGTATGAGGTGACTACCTCAAGCTCAAAACCCTCAGAGGTAGTAATCACACCAGTGGAAAGAGGGGCATTCTTCTTACCAAACCACATGACCTTTATTTTGGAGGTGTTCAGAACAAGGTTAAGGGCAGAGAAAGCTTGTTGGACACTAACAAAGATTTGTTGTAGAGCATTTAACACAAAATCTGGGGGGGGGGGGCTGAGTATAAGACTGTATCATCTGCATATAAATGGGTGAGAGAGCTTCTTATTGCCTGAGCTATGTTGTTGATGTAAATTGAGAAGAGCGTGGGGCCTAGGATCGAGCCTTGGGGTGCTCTGATGGTGACAGGCAATGACTGAGAGAGCAGATTTTCTGACTTTATACACTGCACTCTTTGAGAGAGGTAGTTAACAAACCAGGCCAAAGACCCCTCGGAGATACCAATCCTCCTTAGCCGGCCCACAAGAATGGAATGGTCTACCGTATCAAAAGCTTTGGCCAAGTCCATAAAAAAAGCAGCACAATATTGCTTAGAATCAAGGGCAACGGTGACATAACCTTTATGGTTGCAGTGATGCATCCATAACTTGAGCGGAAACCAGATTGCATACCCGAGAGAATACTATAGACATCAGGAAAGCCAATCAGTTGATTATTGACACGTTTTTTCTACATTGATAAACAGGGCAAAATAGAAATAGAATCAGCTTGATATCCCCCTTTAAATAAAGGACGAACTGTGGCTGCCTTCCAAGCAGTGGGAACCTCCCCAGAAAGGAGAGACAGGTTAAAAAGGTCAGAGAAAGGCTTGGTGATGATAGGTGCAGCAACCTTAAAGAAGAAAGGGTCTAAACCATCTGACCCAGATGTTTGTTGTGGGTCAGGTTTCAGGAGCTTCTTTAGCACCTCGGACTCAGTGACCACCTACAGGGAGAAACTTTGTAGCGGGGCGGGGAAAAAGAGGGAGAAGCATCGGGGATAGTCGCATTGGAAGGGGTGGGAGATAAGGAAATGTTGGACAGGCAAGGAGGCATGGCTGACTCAAATGGGAATTCTGACTATCGGGGATAGTCGCATGAGAAGGGGTGCTTTGCTGGTGACACTGTCTTGATAGATTTAGAATTCAAGGCACACGTAACAAGCATGGCTACCACAGCAATCTACAGAGATACACAATCTCATCTGTTTTTCGCTTAGTGGGACTATCATTTGTTTTTCAACAGGACAAAGACCCAACACACATCCAGGCTGTGTAAGGGCTATTTGACCAAGGAGAGTGATGGTGTGCTGTATCAGATGACCTGGCCTCCACAATCACCCGACCTCAACCCAACTGAGATGGTTTGGGATGAGTTGGACCACAGAGTGAAGGAAAAGCATCCAACAAGTGCTCAGCATATGTGGGAACTCCTTCAAGACTGTTGGAAAAGTATTCCTCATGAAGCTGGTTGAGAGAATGCCAAGTGTACAAAGCTGTCATCAAGGCAAAGGGTGGCTACTTTGAAGAATCTAAAATATTAAATATATTTTGATTTGGTTACTACATGATTCCATATGTGTTATTTCATAGTTCTGATTTCTTCACTATTATTCTACAAGGTAGAATATAGTAAGAACAAAGAGAAACCCTGGAATGAGTAGGTGTGTCCAAACTTATGAATGTTACTGTAGATAGAATAAACAAGTATGTGGTCTTTAAAAAAAATTAAAATCAACGGTTGCCTGAAGAGGGCGCTCTACCAGCAGCTCATTGAACATCATTCAGCCCCGAGGTGAGCGAGAGTAGACATGGTGGTTTAATTATATCATCAAAAAGTTAACTTCACCAAGAAAGCAGCTCTGTCCTCATCACATTCTCACCTAGTTAAAGTTGGCTAGAGTGCCAGCAAGGTAGTTCGCTTAGCATTCTAGCCAGACATCTGTGCTAACATCTAACCGATGTGAAATGGCTAGTTAGTTAGCGGGGTGCGCGCTAATAGCGTTTCAATCCTTGACTTCACTCGCTGGGAGACCTTGAAGTAGTTGTACCCTTTGCTCTACAAGGGCCGTGGCTTTTGTGGAGCGATGGGTAACGATGCTTTGTGGGAGGCAGTTTTTGATGTGTGCAGAGGGCCCCTGGTTTGAGCCCAGGTAGGGGCGAGGAGAGGGACGGAAGCTGTGCTGTGGCCAAAGTGAACACTTGTCCTTGATCCAAACAGAATACTGTTTCTGTCTGGGACAATTATGTGAGCTAGTGAGCGTATTTACTTACTTAGAGAGAGAGAGAGAGAGAGAGAGAGAGAGAGAGAGAGAGAGAGAGAGAGAGAGAGAGAGAGAGAGAGAGAGAGAGAGGCAGAGAGAGACAGAGAGAGGGACAGAGAGAGACAGAGAGAGGGACAGAGAGAGAGACAGATAGAGAAACAGAGAGAGGGACAGAGAGAGGGACAGAGAGAGAGAGAGAGAGAGAGATAGTGACAGGGAGAGAGAGTGAGAGAGAGAGAGAGAGAGAGAGAGAGAGAGAGAGAGAGTGAGAAAGAAAGAGAGAGAGAGAGATTGTGACAGGGAGAGAGTGAGAGAGAGGGGCAGGAGAGAAACAAGCAGCCAGTATGCTTTTCCATTTAGAATGAAGAGGCCGTGGCGCTTTTGTCCAATTACAGACCACCACCTGTTAGAATTTGAGCAGCTGAAAAGCCAGACGTCAGGTCCAATCAATATGGAGAAATGACCATGTGGCAGCTCCAAACACTGCTGTCTGTCTACCCTGGCCCGTTATTAGCCACTGTTTCAGTCCTGCCTGATGAGGTATAGCACAGTCTTCCACACTAAGAGGCTATGCCTGAGTCCCAATTGGCTCCCTATTGCCATATAGTGCACTAGTTTTGATCAGGGCCCTATTTGCAATATAATACTTATGGTCAAAAGTAGTGCGCTACATAGAGTACAGGTGCCATTTGGGACATACCATATTACCACTGCTGAAGAGGGTTGGTCCAGTACAATGGCATGCATACAGGTCACACAAATGTGTCTGAAAGAGAAACATCACCACCTAGTGGCCAGAGGAAACACCATCACCTAGTGGCCAGAGGAAACACCATCACCTAGTGGCCAGAGGAAACACCACCACCTAGTGGCCAGAGGAAACACCATCACCTAGTGACCAGAGGAAACACCATCACCTAGTGGCCAGAGGAAACACCACCACCTAGTGGCCAGAGGAAACACCATCACCTAGTGGCCAGAGGAAACAACACCACCTTGTGGCCAGAGGAAACACCACCACCTAGTGGCCAGAGGAAACACCATCACCTAGTGACCAGAGGAAACACCATCACCTAGTGGCCAGAGGAAACACCACCACCTAGTGGCCAGAGGAAACACCATCACCTAGTGGCCAGAGGAAACAACACCACCTTGTGGCCAGAGGAAACACCACCACCTAGTGGCCAGAGGAAACACCATCACCTAGTGTCCAGAGGAAACACCATCACCTAGTGGCCAGTGGAAACACCAACACCTAATGGCCAGAGGAAACACCACCACCGTGTGGCCAGAGGAAACACCATCACCTCATGGCCATAGGAAACACCACCACCTAGTGGAAACACCACCACCTAGTGACCAGAGGAAACACCATCACCTAGTGGTCAGAGGAAACACCATCACCTAGTGGCCAGAGGAAACACCATCACCTAGTGGCCAGAGGAAACACCATCACCTAGTGGCCAGAGGAAACACCATCACCTAATGGCCAGAGGAAACACCATCACCTAATGGCCAGAGGAAACACCACCACCGAGTGGCCAGAGGAAACACCACCACCTACTGGTCAGAGGAAACACCACCAGCTAGTAGCCAGAGGAAAGTAACTAGGAGAGGGTTTGGTGATGAAACACTAAAAGTGTTTTTGACCAATTTTTCAGTTTTTGATTTGTTAAAGTTTGAAATATCCAATAAATGTCGTTCCACTTCATGATTGTGTCCCACTTGTTGTTGATTCTTCACCAAAAAATACAGTTTTATATCTTTATGTTTGAAGCCTGAAATGTGGCAAAAGGTCGCAAAGTTCAAGGGGGCCGAATACTTTCGCAAGGCACTGTATAATGTCTTATGGATAGGGGGCAGTATTCGGAATTTTGGATGAATGAGATGCCGAAAGTTAACCTCCTGTTACTCAGGCCCAGAAGCTAGGATATGCATATAATACTTAGACAAGGCTTAGACAGGACTTAGACAGTACTTAGACAGGGCTTAGACAGTACTTAGACAAGGCTTAGACAGTACTTAGACAAGGCTTAGACAGGGCTTAGACAGGACTTAGACAGGGCTTAGACAGTACTTAGACAAGGCTTAGACAGTACTTAGACAGGGCTTAGACAGTACTTAGACAAGGCTTAGACAGTACTTAGACAAGCCTTAGACAAGGCTTAGACAAGGCTTATAGACAAGGCTTAGACAGTACTTAGACAAGGCTTAGACAGGGCTTAGACAGGACTTAGACAGGGCTTAGACAGTACTTAGAACAGGCTTAGACAGGGCTTAGACAGGACTTAGACAGGACATAGACAGTATTTAGACAAGGCTTAGACAGTACTTAGACAAGGCTTAGAGAGTACTTAGACAAGGCTTAGACAGGGCTTAGACAGGACTTAGACAAGGCTTAGACAAGGCTTAGGCAGTACTTAGACAAGGCTTAGACAGGGTTTAGACAGGACTTAGACAGGGCTTAGACAAGGCTTAGACAGGGCTTAGACAGTACTTAGAACAGGACATAGACAGTACTTAGACAAGGTTTAGAATAGGCTTAGACAGGGCTTAGACAGGACTTAGACAGGGCTTAGACAGTACTTAGACAAGGCTTAGACAGGGCTTAGACAGGACTTAGACAGTACTTAGACAGTACTTAGAACAGGCTTAGACAGGGCTTAGACAGGACTTAGACAGGACATAGACAGTACTTAGTACAGGACATAGACAGTACTTAGACAAGGTTTAGAATAGGGTTAGACAGGGCTTAGACAGGACTTAGACAGGGCTTAGACAGTACTTAGACAAGGCTTAGACAGTACTTAGACAAGGCTTAGACAGGGCTTAGACAGGACTTAGACAAGACTTAGACAAGGCTTATAGACAAGGCTTAGACAGTACTTAGACAAGGCTTAGACAGGGCTTAGACAGTACTTAGACAAGGCTTAGACAGGGCTTAGACAGGACTTAGACAGGGCTTAGACAGTACTTAGAACAGGCTTAGACAGTACTTAGACAAGGCTTAGATAGGGCTTAGACAGGACTTAGACCGGGCTTAGACAGTACTTAGACAAGGCTTAGACAAGGCTTAGACAGGGCTTAGACAGGACTTTGACAGGGCTTAGACAGTACTTAGAACAGGACATAGACAGTACTTAGACAAGGTTTAGAATAGGGTTAGACAGGGCTTAGACAGGACTTAGACAGGGCTTAGACAGTACTTAGACAAGGCTTAGATAGGGCTTAGACAGGACTTAGACCGGGCTTAGACAGTACTTAGACAAGGCTTAGACAGGACTTAGACAGGACATAGACAGTACTTAGACAAGGCTTAGACAGTACTTATACAAGGCTTAGACAGTACTTAGACAAGGCTTAGACAGGGCTTAGACAGGACTCAGACAAGGCTTAGACAAGGCTTAGACAGTACTTAGACAAGGCTTAGACAGGGCTTAGACAGGACTTAGACAGGGCTTAGACAGTACTTAGACAAGGCTTAGACAGGGCTTAGACATGACTTAGACAGGGCTTAGACAGGACTTAGACAGGACATAGAAAGTACTTTGACAAGGCTTAGACAGGGCTTAGTATGTAGAGATGTAGAGGGTTACAACATCTATGTAAACTGAGATTGTATTGACAAATGTTCAGTCATTTTTTTCATGCCGGATATAAAAAAAACATAGATAGTATGTCAGTGGGCGGAGCCGGGAGGTATCGTCGGCGAAATAGGACACACCTGGGCTCGGGTGTGTCCCAGAATGAATACACCTCTTCCCCCAGCCATTTTGGAGACTCTCTCCTTGTAGACGCTGATAGATTTTGGTTGTGGCATTTTTGTACCTGTTTTTGTTTGTTTGTGTTGGCAACTTTCAACACCCCTCATTATCATATTTATCCACATTACCACTCACTTACACTACTGATTACTGACTACACACATCCATTGTTAATTGTATATAGTTTTCTTTAGTTACTAAATATGCTTTGCTATTCCTAATCTCCACGTTGTCTCCCTTTTTGTGTCGAACTTTGAGCCAATTCGTGACAACCAGGTTACAGCTCTCTATAGTGGGTTATGTCTCTCTACAGTGGGTTAAGTCTCTATAGTGGGTTATGTCTCTCTATAGTGGGTTATGTCTCTCTACAGTGGGTTATGTCTCTCTACAGTGGGTTATGTCTCTCTACAGTCGGTTATGTCACTCTACAGTGGGTTATGTCTCTCTACAGTGGGTTATGTCTCTCTACAGTCGGTTATGTCTCTCTACAGTGGGTTATGTCTCTCTACAGTGGGTTATGTCTCTATAGTCGGTTATTTCTCTCTAAAGTGGGTTATGTCTCTCTACAGTGGGATATGTCTCTATACAGTGGGTTATGTCTCTACAGTAGGTTATGTCTCTACAGTGGGTTATGTCTTTCTACAGTGGGTTACATCTCTCTACAGTGGGTTACGTCTCTATACAGTGGGTTATGTCTCTCTACAGTGGGTTATGTCTCTCTACAGTGGGTTATGTCTCTCTACAGTGGGTTATGTCTCTACAGTGGGTTATGTCTCTACAGTGGGTTATGTCTCTCTACAGTGGGTTATGTCTCTCAACAATGCGTTATGTCTCTCTACAGTGGGTTATGTCTCTATACAGTGGGTTATGTCTCTCTACAGTGGGTTATGTCTCTCTATAGTGGGTTATGTCTCTCTACAGTGGGTTATGTCTCTCTACAGTGGGTGATGTCTCTATACAGTGGGTTATGTCTCTCTATAGTGGGTTATGTCTCTCTACAGTGGGTTATGTCTTTCTACAGTGGGTTATGTCTCTCTACAGTGGGTTATGTCTCTCTACAATGGGTTATGTATCTCTACAGTGGGTTATGTCTCTCTATAGTGGGTTATGTCTCTCTACAGTGGGTTATGTCTCTCTATAGTGGGTTATGTCTTTCAACAGTGGGTTATGTCTCTCTACAGTGGGTTATGTCTCTATAGTCGGTTATGTCTCTCAACAGTGGGTTATGTCTCTCTACAGTGGGTTTTGTCTCTATACAGTGGGTTATGTCTCTCTACAGTGGGTTATGTCTCTATACAGTGGGTTATGTCTCTCTACAGTGGGTTATGTCTCTCTATAGTGGGTTATGTCTCTCTACAGTGGGTTATGTCTCTCTACAGTGGGTGATGTCTCTATACAGTGGGTTATGTCTCTCTGTAGTGGGTTATGTCTCTCTACAGTGGGTTATGTCTTTCTACAGTGGGTTATGTCTCTCTACAGTGGGTTATGTCTCTCTACAATGGGTTATGTCTCTCTACAGTGGGTTATGTCTCTCTATAGTGGGTTATGTCTCTCTACAGTGGGTTATGTCTCTCTATAGTGGGTTATGTCTTTCAACAGTGGGTTATGTCTCTCTACAGTGGGTTATGTCTCTATAGTCGGTTATGTCTCTCTACAGTGGGTTATGTCTCTCTACAGTGGGTTATGTCTCTATACAGTGGGTTATGTCTCTCTACAGTGGGTTATGTCTCTCTATAGTGGGTTATGTCTCTATAGTGGGTTACGTCTCTATACAGTGGGTTATGTCTCTCTACAGTGGGTTATGTCTCTATAGTGGGTTACGTCTATCTACAGTGGGTTATGTCTCTCTATAGTGGGTTATGTCTCTACAGTGGGTTATGTCTCTCTACAGTGGGTTACGTCTCTATACAGTGGGTTATGTCTCTCTACAGTGGGTTATGTCTCTATAGTCGGTTATGTCTCTCTACAGTGGGTTATGTCTCTCTACAGTGGGTTATGTCTCTATACAGTGGGTTATGTCTCTCTACAGTGGGTTATGTCTCTCTATAGTGGGTTATGTCTCTATACAGTGGGTTATGTCTCTCTATAGTGGGTTATGTCTCTCTACAGTGGGTTATGTCTCTATACAGTGGGTTATGTATCTATACAGTGGGTTATGTCTCTCTACAGTGGTTATGTCTCTCTATAGTGGGTTATGTCTCTATACAGTGGGTTATGTCTCTCTATAGTGGGTTATGTCTCTCTACAGTGGGCTATGTCTCTATACAGTGGGTTATGTCTCTCTATAGTGGGTTATGTCTCTCTACAGTGGGTTATGTCTCTATACAGTGGGTTATGTCTCTCTACAGTGGGTTATGTCTCTCTACAGTGGGTTATGTCTCTATACAGTGGGTTATGTCTCTCTACAGTGGTTATGTCTCTCTATAGTGGGTTATGTCTCTATACAGTGGGTTATGTTTCTCTATAGTGGGTTATGTCTCTCTACAGTGGGTTATGTCTCTATACAGTTGGTTATGTCTCTATACAGTGGGTTATGTCTCTCTACAGTGGGTTATGTCTCTCTACAGTGGGTTATGTCTCTCTACAGTGGGTTATGTCTCTCTAGAGTGGGTTATGTCTCTCTATAGTGGGTTATGTCTCTATAGTGGGTTACGTCTCTATACAGTGGGTTATGTCTCTCTACAGTGGGTTATGTCTCTATAGTGGGTTACGTCTATCTACAGTGGGTTATGTCTCTCTATAGTGGGTTATGTCTCTATACAGTGGGTTATGTCTCTATATAGTGGGTTATGTCTCTCTACAGTGGGTTATGTCTCTATACAGTGGGTTATGTCTCTCTACAGTGGGTTATGTCTCTCTACAGTGGGTTATGTCTCTCTACAGTGGGTTATGTCTCTCTACAGTGGGTTATGTCTCTCTATAGTGGGTTATGTCTAACTACAGTGGGTTATGTCTCTCTATAGTGGGTTATGTCTTTCAACAGTGGGTTATGTCTCTCTACAGTGGGTTATGTCTCTATACAGTGGGTTATGTCTCTATACAGTGGATTATGTCTCTCTACAGTGGGTCTTGTCTCTCTACAGTGGGTTATGTCTCTATATAATGGGTTACAAGTCTAAATGTGGGTTATGTCTCTTTCCAGTGGGTTACAAGTCTAAATGTGGGTTATGTCTCTCTACAGTCAGTACGCTCTTAGAAAAAAAGGGTTATTTTGGTGTCCCCATAAGGGAACCATTTTTGGTTTCAGGTAGAACACTTTTGGGTTCCATGTTGAACCCTCTGTAAAACATTCTACTGTATTATTGACTGTATGTTTGTTTATTCCATGTGCAACTCTGTGTTGTTATAAAGCTTTATCTTGGCCAGGTCGCAGTTGCAAATGAGAACTTGTTCTCAACTAGCCTACCTGGTTAAATAAAGGTGTTCTCAACTGCCGGGAGCCGGGAGGTATCGTCAGCGAAATAGGACACACCTGGGCTCGGGTGTGTCCCAGAATGAATACACCTCTTCCCCCAGCCATTTTGGAGACTCTCTCCTTGTAGACGCTGATAGATTTTGGTTGTGGCATTTTTGTACCTGTTTTTGTTTGTTTGTGTTGGCAACTTTCAACACCCCTCATTATCATATTTATCCACATTACCACTCACTTACACTACTGATTACTGACTACACACATCCATTGTTAATTGTATTTAGTTTTCTTTAGTTACTAAATATGCTTTGCTATTCCTAATCTCCACGTTGTCTCCCTTTTTGTGTCGAACTTTGAGCCAATTCGTGACAACCAGGTTACAGCTCTCTATAGTGGGTTATGTCTCTCTACAGTGGGTTAGGTCTCTATAGTGGGTTATGTCTCTCTATAGTGGGTTATGTCTCTCTACAGTGGGTTATGTCTCTCTACAGTGGGTTATGTCTCTCTACAGTCGGTTATGTCTCTCTACAGTGGGTTATGTCTCTCTACAGTGGGTTATGTCTCTCTACAGTCGGTTATGTCTCTCTACAGTGGGTTATGTCTCTCTACAGTGGGTTATGTCTCTCTACAGTGGGTTATGTCTCTATAGTCGGTTATTTCTCTCTAAAGTGGGTTATGTCTCTCTACAGTGGGATATGTCTCTATACAGTGGGTTATGTCTCTACAGTAGGTTATGTCTCTACAGTGGGTTATGTCTTTCTACAGTGGGTTACATCTCTCTACAGTGGGTTACGTCTCTATACAGTGGGTTATGTCTCTCTACAGTGGGTTATGTCTCTCTACAGTGGGTTATGTCTCTCTACAGTGGGTTATGTCTCTCTATAGTGGGTTATGTCTCTCTACAGTGGGTTATGTCTCTATACAGTGGGTTATGTCTCTATTCAGTGGGTTATGTCTCTCTACAGTGGTTATGTCTCTCTATAGTGGGTTATGTCTCTATACAGTGGGTTATGTCTCTCTATAGTGGGTTATGTCTCTCTACAGTGGGCTATGTCTCTATACAGTGGGTTATGTCTCTCTATAGTGGGTTATGTCTCTCTACTGTGGGTTATGTCTCTATACAGTGGGTTATGTCTCTCTACAGTGGGTTATGTCTCTATACAGTGGGTTATGTCTCTCTACAGTGGTTATGTCTCTCTATAGTGGGTTATGTCTCTATACAGTGGGTTATGTTTCTCTATAGTGGGTTATGTCTCTCTACAGTGGGTTATGTCTCTATACAGTTGGTTATGTCTCTATACAGTGGGTTATGTCTCTCTACAGTGGGTTATGTCTCTCTACAGTGGGTTATGTCTCTCTACAGTGGGTTATGTCTCTCTAGAGTGGGTTATGTCTCTCTATAGTGGGTTATGTCTCTATAGTGGGTTACGTCTCTATACAGTGGGTTATGTCTCTCTACAGTGGGTTATGTCTCTATAGTGGGTTACGTCTATCTACAGTGGGTTATGTCTCTCTATAGTGGGTTATGTCTCTATACAGTGGGTTATGTCTCTATATAGTGGGTTATGTCTCTCTACAGTGGGTTATGTCTCTATACAGTGGGTTATGTCTCTCTACAGTGGGTTATGTCTCTCTACAGTGGGTTATGTCTCTCTACAGTGGGTTATGTCTCTCTATAGTGGGTTATGTCTTTCAACAGTGGGTTATGTCTCTATACAGTGGGTTATGTCTCTATAGTGGGTTACGTCTCTATACAGTGGGTTATGTCTCTCTACAGTGGGTTTTGTCTCTCTACAGTGGGTTATGTCTCTATACAGTGGGTTATGTCTCTCTACAGTGGGTTATGTCTCTCTACAGTGGGTTATGTCTCTCTACAGTGGGTTATGTCTCTCTACAGTGGGTTATGTCTCTCTATAGTGGGTTATGTCTAACTGCAGTGGGTTATGTCTCTCTATAGTGGGTTATGTCTTTCAACAGTGGGTTATGTCTCTCTACAGTGGGTTATGTCTCTATACAGTGGGTTATGTCTCTATACAGTGGATTATGTCTCTCTACAGTGGGTCTTGTCTCTCTACAGTGGGTTATGTCTCTATACAGTGGGTTATGTCTCTATATAGTGGGTTACAAGTCTAAATGTGGGTTATGTCTCTTTCCAGTGGGTTACAAGTCTAAATGTGGGTTATGTCTCTCTACAGTCAGTACGCTCTTAGAAAAAAAGGGTTATTTTGGTGTCCCCATAGGGGAACCATTTTTGGTTTCAGGTAGAACACTTTTGGGTTCCATGTTGAACCCTCTGTAAAACATTCTACTGTATTATTGACTGTATGTTTGTTTATTCCATGTGCAACTCTGCGTTGTTATAAAGCTTTATCTTGGCCAGGTCGCAGTTGCAAATGAGAACTTGTTCTCAACTAGCCTACCTGGTTAAATAAAGGTGTTCTCAACTAGCCTACCTGGTTAAATAAAGGTGTTCTCAACTAGCCTACCTGGTTAAATAAAGGTGTTCTCAACTGGCCTACCTGGTTAAATAAAGGTGTTCTCAACTACCTGGTTAAATAAAGGTGTTCTCAACTAGCCTACCTGGTTAAATAAAGGTGTTCTCAACTAGCCTACCTGGTTAATTAAAGGTGTTCTCAACTAGCCTAACCTGGTTAAATAAAGGTGTTCTCAACTAGCCTACCTGGTTAAAGAAAGGTGTTCTCAACTAGCCTACCTGGTTAAATAAAGGTGTTCTCAACTGGCCTACCTGGTTAAATAAAGGTGTTCTCAACTAGCCTACCTGGTTAAATAAAGGTGTTCTCAACTAGCCTACCTGGTTAAATAAAGGTGTTCTCAACTAGCCTACCTGGTTAAATAAAGGTGTTCTCAACTAGCCTACCTGGTTAAATAAAGGTGTTCTCAACTGGCCTACCTGGTTAAATAAAGGTGTTCTCAAGTAACCTAACCAGGTTAAATAAAGGTGTTCTCAACTAGCCTACCTGGTTAAATAAAGGTGTTCTCAACTAGCCTAACCTGGTTAAATAAAGGTGTTCTCAACTAGCCTACCTGGTTAAATAAAGGTGTTCTCAACTAGCCTAACCTGGTTAAATAAAGGTGTTCTCAACTAGCCTACCTGGTTAAATAAAGGTGTTCTCAACTAGCCTACCTGGTTAATTAAAGGTGTTCTCAACTAGCCTAACCTGGTTAAATAAAGGTGTTCTCAACTAGCCTACCTGGTTAAAGAAAGGTGTTCTCAACTAGCCTACCTGGTTAAATAAAGGTGTTCTCAACTGGCCTACCTGGTTAAATAAAGGTGTTCTCAACTAGCCTACCTGGTTAAATAAAGGTGTTCTCAACTAGCCTACCTGGTTAAATAAAGGTGTTCTCAACTAGCCTACCTGGTTAAATAAAGGTGTTCTCAACTAGCCTACCTGGTTAAATAAAGGTGTTCTCAACTGGCCTACCTGGTTAAATAAAGGTGTTCTCAACTAACCTAACCTGGTTAAATAAAGGTGTTCTCAACTAGCCTACCTGGTTAAATAAAGGTGTTCTCAACTAGCCTAACCTGGTTAAATAAAGGTGTTCTCAACTAGCCTACCTGGTTAAATAAAGGTGTTCTCAACTAGCCTAACCTGGTTAAATAAAGGTGTTCTCAACTAGCCTACCTGGTTAAATAAAGGTGTTCTCAACTAGCCTACATGGTTAAATAAAGGTGTTCTCAACTAGCCTACCTGGTTAAATAAAGGTGTTCTCAACTAGCCTACCTGGTTAAATAAAGGTGTTCTCAACTAGCCTACCTGGTTAAATAAAGGTGTTCTCAACTAGCCTACCTGGTTAAATAAAGGTGTTCTCAACTAGCCTACCTGGTTAAATAAAGGTGTTCTCAACTAGCCTACCTGGTTAAATAAAGGTGTTCTCAACTAGCCTACCTGGTTAAATAAAGGTGTTCTCAACTGGCCTACCTGGTTAAATAAAGGTGTTCTCAACTAGCCTACCTGGTTAAATAAAGGTGTTCTCAACTAGCCTACCTGGTTAAATAAAGGTTAAATAAAAAATATAAATATTTCTAAGAATGTAGGTATATTACAGGTACTAGTATCCATGTTTCTGTCTGTTTACCTCCACAGTGATACCTCCTCAGCAGCTCTGCCTTCAACTGTTCCAGAACCTTCTCCAGTGTTATACCTACCTGCTGTCTCCTCTGGTGTCTCCTCTGTAGCTCTGCCTTCACCTGTTCCAGAACCTTCTCCAGTGTTATACCTACCTGCTGTCTCCTCTGTAGCTCTGCCTTCACCTGTTCCAGAACCTTCTCCAGTGTTATACCTACCTGCTTTCTCCTCTGTTCTCCTCTGTAGCTCTACCTTCACCTGTTCCAGAACCTTCTCCAGTGTTATTCCTACCTGCTTTCTCCTCTGTTCTCCTCTGTAGCTCTGCCTTCGCCTGTTCCAGAACCTTCTCCAGTGTTATACCTACCTGCTGTCTCCTCTGTTCTCCTCTGTAGCTCTGCCTTCACCTGTTCCAGAACCTTCTCCAGTGTTTTACCTACCTGCTGTCTCCTCTGCTCTCCTCTGTAGCTCTGCCTTCACCTGTGCCAGAACCTTCTCCAGTGTTATACCTACCTGCTGTCTCCTCTGGTGTCTCCTCTGTAGCTCTGCCTTCACCTGTTCCAGAACCTTCTCCAGTGTTATACCTACCTGCTGTCTCCTCTGTAGCTCTGCCTTCACCTGTTCCAGAACCTTCTCCAGTGTTATACCTACCTGCTGTCTCCTCTGTTCTCCTCTGTAGCTCTGCCTTCGCCTGTTCCAGAACCTTCTCCAGTGTTATACCTACCTGCTGTCTCCTCTGTTCTCCTCTGTAGCTCTGCCTTCGCCTGTTCCAGAACCTTCTCCAGTGTTATACCTACCTGCTGTCTCCTCTGTTCTCCTCTGTAGCTCTGCCTTCGCCTGTTCCAGAACCTTCTCCAGTGTTATACCTACCTGCTGTCTCTTCTGTTCTCCTCTGTAGCTCTGCCTTCACCTGTTCCAGAACCTTCTCCAGTGTTATACCTACCTGCTGTCTCCTCTGTTCTCCCCTGTAGCTCTGCCTTCGCATGTTCCAGAACCATTTGGTAATATGCCTCTAGGAAGGTAGATGGTTTCAGGGTAGCTAATGATAAAATCTAAACATGAATGAACACAACGGACAAACAGACTAATGAACCCAACGGAAAATACTCATAGGAGACCATGGACACGTTATATTTATTTCCAGATTTGGTCAATATCGCGTCACTTATTATATTTTTATGATTATTTTCAATTGCTCACTTTAAGCAGGGTTTCATACCAAGTCAACGTAATTGAAGTGTAGAATGAGGAAGATTGGGAGGTTGCGGGGGGGGGGGGGGGGGGGGGGGGGGTCTTGAAAATAAAAACCCTTATTCATCCCGAAACCGTTGAATGCACTGAGGCATTTTCATGACTCCACCTCCCCGTGGCTTAACCTCCTTCAGGACCACAGGGCGGCAGGGTAGCCTAGTGGTTAGCAACTTTGCACCTGAACAGAGAAGGAAGACTTAAAGACAGACGAACGGACCTGCCATTATCACGGTTGGGTAGAATTAATCAACTGAATGTTTTCCCCCAGACTTTATCCTCTCCAGATGGTCCCATTATATATAATGAAAAATAATTTTAATGACCTCAAATAAATACCTCTCAGACTTCACATGGTACAGAAAATGACCAAGATTGAAAATTAGCAAACTACACCTACCATATAATTTAGGTGGCCTGGCACTTCCTAATGTACTATTTTACTATTTTATAACTGGGCATGTCATGCTCACATAACTGCAGAATGGCTCAGAGATGAACATTGCTCTAATTGGGTCAGAAAATGACTCCTGCCTCACATCTACGTACTCTTTAATCAGTGGTTATGACTGGTGACAGAAACTCAGTCAACACATAGGTGAAAAAATAACCCTGATTCTCAACAGTACTTTTAAGATCTGGAGAGATATTTGCAAACACCTTCAGAGAAAGGATTACTTTTCGTCTCTGCTTAAAACTTCTTAGGGATAGGCATCCGGCTAGCGGGACAACTTCCGGTGAAACTGAAGGACGCGTAATTCAAATAAATAATCATAATAACTATGGACATTATGGACACCACCAGGTGTCTCCCATTTTCCCCCATTATCCACCTGTGTTTTATTTTGGTCTGTTGCCAGTTGGTTTTGTCATGTCGTCCTTGTTTTCCTTGCTCTCTAGTTTTATTTCTAGCTTTTCCGATTCTGACCTTTCTGCCTGCCCTGACCCTGAGCCTGCCTGCCGTTCTGTATCTGCCTGATTCTGACCTGGTTTATGAACTTCTTCCTGCCCTGACCCTGAGCCTGCCTGCCGTTCTGTACCTGTCTGATTCTGACCTGGTTTATGAACTTCTTCCTGCCCTGACCCTGAGCCTGCCTGCCGTTCTGTACCTGCCTGATTCTGACCTGGTTTGTGAACTTCTTCCTGCCCTGACCCTGAGCCAGCCTGCCGTTCTGTACCTGTCGGACTCTGACCTGGTTACGAACCTCTGCCTGTCCTCGACCTTCCCTTTGCCTGCACCCTATGTTATCAGAAATGATCTGACAACTGAACCATCCACATCCCGTGTCTGGGTCATATCATGAGTCGTGATAGTATCTGCAAAGAAGACATCATGAGTCGTGATAGTATCTGCAAGTAAGACATCATGAGTCGTGATAGTATCTGCAAGTAAGACATCATGAGTCGTGATAGTATCTGCAAGTAAGACATTTTATAGAATCCAAGATGGTGCTCCCCCACAGAACCCAATAAGAACCCCAGTGGACAATCTCCCTGTTGAAAGCTGAAAGCTGAAACCTAAACAAGTTATTTATTCATGTTTTGCTGCTTAACACAAGAAATTCAAGTGCTCTGATTGGGTTATGGGAAACGGATCTGGGAAGAGGCCCAGAAATGACAAATTGGACAAAGGCGGTGGTCGAGGCAAGACGACTGACCCCCCTGCAACAAGATGAAATATATGTTATATAAGTTTCTGCCAAGAGTTCATAGGATTACCATTATATGGAATAACAGGGTTCATAGAACCCCCAATATATGGAATAACAGGGTTCACAGGAACCCCAATATATGGAATAACAGGGTTCATAGAACCACCAATATATAGAATAACAGGATTCACAGGAACCCCCAATATATGGAATAACATGATTCACAGGAACCCCATTATATGGAATAACAGGGTTCATAGAACCACCAATATATGGAATAACAGGATTCACAGGAACCCCATTATATGGAATAACAGGGTTCATAGAACCACCAACATATGGAATAACAGGATTCACAGCAACCCCATTATATGGAATAACAGGGTTCATAGAACCCCCAATACATGTAATAACAGGGTTCATAGAACCCCCAATATATGGAATAACAGGATTCACAGGAACCACCAATATATAGAATAACAGGGTTCACAGGAAACACC
Source organism: Oncorhynchus mykiss (assembly GCF_057628025.1). NCBI lineage: Eukaryota > Metazoa > Chordata > Actinopteri > Salmoniformes > Salmonidae > Oncorhynchus > Oncorhynchus mykiss. The sequence continues at coordinate 4,627,560 of NC_143036.1, forward strand.
ATTATATGGAATAGCAGGATTCACAGGAAGCCTATTATATGGAATAACAGGGTTCATAGAACCACCAATATATGGAATAACAGGATTCACAGGAACCCCATTATATGGAATAACAGGGTTCATAGAACCACCAATATATAGAATAACAGGATTCATAGAACCCCCGATATATGGAATAACTAGGGTTCGTAGAACCCCCAATACATGTAATAACAGGGTTCATAGAACCCCCGATATATGGAATAACTAGGGTTCGTAGAACCCCCAATATATGGAATAACAGGGTTCACAGGAACTCCAATATATGGAATAACAGGGTTCATAGAACCCCCAAAATATGGAATAACAGGGTTCATAGAACCCCCATTATATGGAATAACAGGGTTCATAGAACCCCCAATACATGTAATAACAGGGTTCATAGAACCCCCGATATATGGAATAACTAGGGTTCGTAGAACCCCCAATATATGGAATAACAGGGTTCACAGGAACCCCCAATATATGGAATAACAGGGTTCATAGAACCCCCATTATATGGAATAACAGGGTTCATAGAACCCCCAAAATATGTAATAACAGGGTTCACAGGAACCCCTATATATGGAATAACAGGGTTCATAGAACCCCCAATATATGGAATAACAGGGTTCATAGAACCCCCAATATATGGAATAACAAGGTTCATGGAACCCCCAATATATGGAATAACAGTGTTCATAGAACCCCCAATATATGGAATAACAGGGTTCACAGGAACTCCAATATATGGAATAACAGGGTTCATAGAACCCCCAAAATATGGAATAACAGGGTTCATAGAACCCCCATTATATGGAATAACAGGGTTCATAGAACCCCCAATACATGTAATAACAGGGTTCATAGAACCCCCGATATATGGAATAACTAGGGTTCGTAGAACCCCCAATATATGGAATAACAGGGTTCACAGGAACCCCAATATATGGAATAACAGGGTTCATAGAACCCCCATTATATGGAATAACAGGGTTCATAGAACCCCCAAAATATGTAATAACAGGGTTCACAGGAACCCCATTATATGGAATAACAGGGTTCATAGAATCCCCAATACATGTAATAACAGGGTTCATAGAACCCCCATTATATGGAATAACAGGGTTCATAGAACCCCCAATACATGTAATAACAGGGTTCATAGAACCCCCGATATATGGAATAACTAGGGTTCGTAGAACCCCCAATATATGGAATAACAGGGTTCACAGGAACTCCAATATATGGAATAACAGGGTTCATAGAACCCCCAAAATATGGAATAACAGGGTTCATAGAACCCCCATTATATGGAATAACAGGGTTCATAGAACCCCCAATACATGTAATAACAGGGTTCATAGAACCCCCGATATATGGAATAACTAGGGTTCGTAGAACCCCCAATATATGGAATAACAGGGTTCACAGGAACCCCAATATATGGAATAACAGGGTTCATAGAACCCCCATTATATGGAATAACAGGGTTCATAAAACCCCCAAAATATGTAATAACAGGGTTCACAGGAACCCCATTATATGGAATAACAGGGTTCATAGAACCCCCATTATATGGAATAACAGGGTTCATAGAACCCCCAAAATATGGAATAACAGGAGTCACAGGAACCCCAATATATGGAATAACAGGGTTCATAGAACCCCCATTATATGGAATAACAGGGTTCATAGAACCCCCAATTTATGGAATAACAGGGTTCATAGAACCCCCATTATATGGAATAACAGGGTTCATAGGTAATAAACAGTAACACATGGGATGAGTCAAAATATACAGTGCAGAAAGGGTCAATGCAGGTAGTACTGGTAGCTATTTGGTTAACTATTTACCTAACTATTTAACTATCTATTTAACTAACTATTTACCTAACTATTTAACTATCTATTTAACTAACTATTTAACTATCTATTTAACTAACTATTTAACTAACTATTTACCTATCTATTTAACTATATATTTAACTAACTATTTAACTAACTATTTAACTAACTAATTAACTATCTATTTAACTATCTATTTAACTATCTATTTAACTAACTATTTAACTATCTATTTAACTATCTATTTAACTATCTATTTAACTAACTATTTAACTATCTATTTAACTATCTATTTAACTATCTATTTACCTATCTATTTAACTATCTATTTAACTATCTATTTAACTATCTATTTAACTATCTATTTAACTATGTATTTAACTAACTATTTAACTATCTATTTAACTATCTATCTAGAACCCCCATTATATGGAATAACAGGGTTCATAGAACCCCCAATATATGGAATAACAGGGTTCATAGAACCCCCATTATATGGAATAACAGGGTTCATAGAACCCCCAATATATGGAATAACAGTGTTCATAGAACCCCCAATATATGGAATAACAGGGTTCATAGAACCCCCAATATATGGAATAACAGGGTTCATAGAACCCCCAATATATGGAATAACAGATTTCATGGAACCCCCAATATATGGAATAACAGTGTTCATAGAACCCCCAATATATGGAATAACAGGGTTCATAGAACCCCCAATATATGGAATAACAGGGTTCATAGAACCCCCAATATATGGAATAACAGGGTTCATAGAACCCCCAAAATATGGAATAACAGGGTTCATAGAACCCCCAATATATGGAATAACAGGGTTCATGGAACCCTCATTATATGGAATAACAGGGTTCATAGAACCCCCAATATATGGAATAACAGTGTTCATAGAACCCCCAATATATGGAATAACAGGGTTCATAGAACCCTCAATATATGGAATAACAGTGTTCATAGAACCCCCAATATATGGAATAACAGGGTTCATAGAACCCCCAATATATGGAATAACAGGGTTCATAGAACCCCCAATATATGGAATAACAGGGTTCATAGAACCCCCAATATATGGAATAACAGTGTTCATAGAACCCCCAATATATGGAATAACAGGGTTCATAGAACCCCCAATATATGGAATAACAGGGTTCATAGAACCCCCAATATATGGAATAACAGGGTTCATAGAACCCCCAATATATGGAATAACAGGGTTCATGGAACCCTCATTATATGGAATAACAGGGTTCATAGAACCCCCAATATATGGAATAACAGTGTTCATAGAACCCCCAATATATGGAATAACAGGGTTCATAGAACCCCCAGTATATGGAATAACAGTGTTCATAGAACCCCCAATATATGGAATAACAGGGTTCATAGAAGCCCCAATATATGGAATAACAGGGTTCATAGAACCCCCAATATATGGAATAACAGGGTTCATGGAACCCCCAATATATGGAATAACAGTGTTCATAGAACCCCCAATATATGGAATAACAGGGTTCATAGAACCCCCAATATATGGAATAACAGGGTTCATAGAACCCCCAATATATGGAATAACAGGGTTCATAGAACCCCCAAAATATGGAATAACAGGGTTCATAGAACTCCCAATATATGGAATAACAGGGTTCATGGAACCCTCATTATATGGAATAACAGGGTTCATAGAACCCCCAATATATGGAATAACAGTGTTCATAGAACCCCCAATATATGGAATAACAGGGTTCATAGAACCCTCAATATATGGAATAACAGTGTTCATAGAACCCCCAATATATGGAATAACAGGGTTCATAGAACCCCCAATATATGGAATAACAGGGTTCATAGAACCCCCAATATATGGAATAACAGGGTTCATAGAACCCCCAATATATGGAATAACAGGGTTCATAGAACCCCCAATATATGGAATAACAGGGTTCATGGAACCCTCATTATATGGAATAACAGGGTTCATAGAACCCCCAATATATGGAATAACAGTGTTCATAGAACCCCCAATATATGGAATAACAGGGTTCATAGAACCCCCAATATATGGAATAACAGGGTTCATAGAACCCCCAATATATGGAATAACAGGGTTCATGGAACCCCCAATATATGGAATAACAGTGTTCATAGAACCCCCAATATATGGAATAACAGGGTTCATAGAACCCCCAATATATGGAATAACAGGGTTCATAGAACCCCCAATATATGGAATAACAGGGTTCATGGAACCCCCAATATATGGAATAACAGTGTTCATAGAACCCCCAATATATGGAATAACAGGGTTCATAGAACCCCCAATATATGGAATAACAGGGTTCATAGAACCCCCAATATATGGAATAACAGGGTTCATGGAACCCCCAGTATATGGAATAACAGTGTTCATAGAACCCCCAATATATGGAATAACAGGGTTCATAGAACCCCCAATATATGGAATAACAGGGTTCATAGAACCCCCAATATATGGAATAACAGGGTTCATGGAACCCCCAATATATGGAATAACAGTGTTCATAGAACCCCCAATATATGGAATAACAGGGTTCATAGAACCCCCAATATATGGAATAACAGGGTTCATAGAACCCCCAATATATGGAATAACAGGGTTCATGGAACCCCCAATATATGGAATAACAGTGTTCATAGAACCCCCAATATATGGAATAACAGGGTTCATAGAACCCCCAATATATGGAATAACAGGGTTCATAGAACCCCCAATATATGGAATAACAGGGTTCATGGAACCCCCAATATATGGAATAACAGTGTTCATAGAACCCCCAATATATGGAATAACAGGGTTCATAGAACCCCCAATATATGGAATAACAGGGTTCATAGAACCCCCAATATATGGAATAACAGGGTTCATGGAACCATTATATGTACTAGTACTGAGTAATGATAACTAGACTATATACACAGGGTACCAGAACTGAGTAATGATAACTAGGCTATATACACAGTGTACCAGTACTGAGTCCATGTGTAGAGGTACGGGGTAATTAAGGTAGATATGTACAGTACACACACTGTTAGGTAGGAATAAAGTGACTCGGCAACAGCATAGGTAATAAACAGTAACACATGGGATGAGTCAAAATATACAGTGCAGAAAGGGTCAATGCAGGTAGTACTGGTAGCTATTTACCTAACTATTTACCTAACTATTTAACTAACTATTTACCTATCTATTTAACTAACTATTTAACTATCTATTTAACTATCTATTTAACTATCTATTTAACTATCTATTTAACTATCTATTTAACTATCTATTTAACTATCTATTTAACTAACTATTTAACTATCTATTTAACTAACTATTTAACTATCTATTTAACTATCTATTTACCTATCTATTTACCTATCTATTTAACTATCTATTTAACTATCTATTTAACTAACTATTTAACTATCTATTTAACTATCTATTTATCAGTCTTATGGCTTGGGGGGGTAGAAGCTGTTCAGGTTCCCGTTGGATTGAGACTTGGTGCATCAGTACTGCTTGCCATTTGGTAGCAGAGAGAATAGTCTATGACTTGGATGGCTGTATGTAGTCTATTACAATTTCTGGGGGCCTTCCTCTGACACCGCCTGGTATAGGGCTCCTGGATGGTAGGGAGCTTGGCCCCAGTGATGTACTGGAAGGGCATAGAACACACGGAAACCATGGAAACCACGAGTTTGATGCATTTGAAACCATTCCTCTGATTCCGCTCCAGCCATTACCACTGAGCCCGTCCTCCCCAATTAAGATGCCACCAACCTCCTGTGGTGGACACCAAGGAACTTCAAGGTTTCCACTTTCTCCCTATGTTTTAATGGGAGCGTGGCTCAGCCATCTGTTTCCTGTAGTCCAACCATCAGCTCGTTTGTCTTACTGACAATCTAAACCAGCAAAATGTAAACAATTATTGATGGATTTCTAGTTCTTGCAAGCATTATTTCGTGCATAAAGGGTTCATGAAGAAAATGGTAAATCTATAAATCAGTGTTATTTTTTTTTATTAGCATGTTGATAAACTTAGCACAGTTTCGTAACCCGCTACCTGATAGGCTACCCTTGAGGAGCTCTCCATGGCGGAGGTTCTGAAACCGCATGGTGCAGAGACACTCACATTCTGATAATTGAAGGACTGTGTCCAATCATACAATGTCAGTTTGGATGGTGTGGTGCTTGGTGCTTTCTGTGACAACTCGGCTCTCTTGCTGTACCTCCTGAACATAACCCTTGTTGATGAGGATTTATTTCTCATGCTGAGACTCAGCGCTATTTTCTGACGCCATTTTAGCAGATCTGTCGCTGCGTTGCGTTTCGGGACGGTTAGTCCAGCCCTCCACTCAGCTGCCTTATCGGACGGCATCACACCCCTCTGAGATTCATCGTTGATGCTGAATGAATAAGAGATTTACATTTCACTTCTTTTTTTTTGCAGTTAGCTGACGCTCTTATCCAGAGCTGCCTATGAATGAACATCGTTCCTCTCAAACGATTACAACTTCGTGTAGGCTATGTAGGACTATATAGCCTATTATGTAAGCCTATGTGGTTGAAGCCCTATTTGGCTCTACTCTAGGCTATGCAACGTAGGCTATTGGTTTAGTTTTTTGCTACGCGTGTAATAAAATAGCAAGAAAGATGTGTAATTAAAAAAAAAAAATCGTCGCTTGAGATAGGTTGTCGAGTCCACCCCATACAGAAGTCCTATGCGTATAAACGTCGGTCTGTAACAAGTGTGTCACGCAATTGCTTCCAGCCACCAGCAGAGGTCGCTGTTATCCCATCCATTCCCCTTGGTCCAATCTGTCGAGCTCTTTGATTTGTGATATTGTCAGTTACTGTAATGACAAATGAATAGTTTCCATTTCCATTGAAGTCAATATATTTTCATCATGTCCAAACTGATTGATTAATTACGTTGTGTAGAATTATGGAGTTTAACTTTCGCGATTGACCTCGTTACATTTCAAATGGCAGAAGTTACCCTGGAGGCTGCTCTTAAATTCTAGGTTGAGGAATGTAATAGCATAACTTAAATACACCTTTTACACACACAAAAAAAAAAAGTAAACAGTAGCATTAAATACGACAACGATATGTCATATTAATGTCGTTGTTGTTCTTCATTTACAACATGTCGAGAGCTTCAGCGATCTCACCGTGACTACATCGGGCATTTATATTTGATCCCCGTGTTCACGCACACCTCCAAAAATAGCCGTTCCGTACAGAGAACACACCTGTGCGAGGAAGGAGGCGCGCGTTTTTAAAAAGTCCTGGCACCACCGGTGGCGGTCGCCGACAGCAGCAGGTTGCGTCGCAGCAAAGAGGCAGTGCCTATCTGACGGGTTGGTCCGCTATTTGAACAATGATTTAGTGGTTGAACAGCGGCACATCATTCAGATGGCTCGAGTGCATCCACCCTCATAATTAGCTGAGGGGGGTGGTGGGAGGTTCTACTGGCGTGACGTAGAAATTGGCTGTGTCTTTCTTGTTCAGCGACTCGATGCTTCTCTCTCTCTCCCTCTGTGATCAGTGGGTGAGAGGGGGGACGGAGCTATCACACAGCGGAGGATACAGCGTGCGCCTCCGGTAAATTACGCTTCCCTCCCCATTCACACACACACACACACACACGCAACACACACACACACACAACAGACACACACACACAACAGACACACACTAACCACATCACACATTCTTTTTTTCTTTACATATCAGCCTCTTGGAACACACTACCCATGATTCCCACCACCATCATCACTGTTTTTTTTGTTTATTTTTACTTCTTGTGCAAACAGAGTCATCCTCTCGTTTTCTCCACCTCTCCGCTCCCTGCTGGATCCCTTCTGGGGGGGATAATAACACGACACCATTGAATCATTCTGCAGCCGTAGTTTCTGCTTCATTTCTCGGCTGTTCTGAATGACGGGCGGAAGGTTTGACTTCGACGATGGAGGAACATACTGCGGAGGGTGGGAGGACGGTAAAGCCCACGGACATGGCATCTGTACCGGGCCAAAGGGCCAGGGCGAATACGCCGGCTCCTGGTCGCACGGCTTTGAGATAGTGGGGGTGTACACCTGGCCCAGCGGGAATACGTACCACGGCTACTGGTCCCAGGGGAAACGGCATGGGCTTGGGGTCGAAACCAAAGGGAAGTGGACTTACCGCGGTGAGTGGAGCCACGGATTCAAGGGTCGCTATGGACTCCGACAGAGTCACAGCACACCTGCCCGGTACGATGGGACGTGGAGTAATGGCCTACAGGACGGGTATGGGATTGAGACCTATGGCGACGGTGGTAAGATATACCATTATACTGTTATACCGGATTGGCATGTAGTTTTTTTTTTCTTCATATTGTGTGTGTCTCTTTAAAACGTGAACCAGTGGGATCTGTCGTGATGTGTTGTGGTTTTTGACGTGCGAAAAAGGTTCAAAGAGAAACGGAGATGTGACTGTCTATAGCGTTGGTTTATTATTGCGTTATTAATAGCGTTAATACCGGATTGTAACTTTTCACATTTATACATATTTTTTTTTGGGGGGGGGGGGGCGGGCTTTTGACCATTACGCGCAAGAAAACACGTTTGTCACCGATGCGCCGTAAAATGTTGGATTTAAGTCCACAATAAGTAGCTTCCACTCGATCATTTTGATTGATTAAATACATATTCGATGTGTTACTTATCTAAGCATCAGTTCATCATTTAGAACGCTGCGTGGGTTCTCTCTCTCTCTCTCTTTCTCTCTCTCTCTCTCTCTTTCTCTCTCTCTCTCTCTCTCTCTCTTTATCTCTCTCTCTCTCTCTCTCTCTCTCTCTCTCTCTCTCTCTCTCTCTCTCTCTCTCTCTCTATCTCCCTGTGTGTCTCTCTCTCTCTCTCTTTCTCTCTCTCTCTCTCTCTCTCTCTCTCTCTTTCTCTCTCTCTCTCTCTCTCTCTCTCTCTCTCTCTCTCTCTCTATCTCCCTGTGTGTCTCTATCTCTCTCTCTCTCTCTGTGTGTCTCTCTCTCTCTCAATCTCTCTCTCTCTCTCTCTCTCTCTCTCTCTCTCTCTCTCTCTCTCTCTCTCTCTCTCTCTCTCTCTCTCTCTGTCAGTACTAGACTATGAGTTGCCTGTGTTATTCCGTGACCAACAACTCGCGTTTTCAGCCATTGATTTATACTACACATGTGACAGTAACAGTGTACTCGGGGGTGATGGAGGGTAGAGAGATAGAGCAAGTGTGTGTGTGTGTGGTCAAAGTGCGTGCAGAGCAACCCTCTGGCTAGCATAGATACTGCCATCTAGGTTATTATAGCTAGACTATCACCTAGCCTATTGGTCTATCTGTGGCCCATTCTAAGATTGAAACCACACTAAAATAAGACTTAAAATATGTTTTTCATATTGAAGCCTATTCCTTTCTGTCAGTAAACAGCCAGTACTGAGACCCCATAAAGATGTGTCCTATATACGCACGGTCCTCTATATAAGCCCTTCATTCTCCTAACCTACACAGTCAGCAGTGTGGACACCCTGGATGGGTGCTGAAAGTGAAACCAGAGCAGGTTGACAGACAGACACATCGGTCTACAGGGGTCCTCTGTATATAACCTCACTACTAACTATTATGTTACTGCTGTTCTTTCATTATTTGTTAATTCATTTTTATTTTATTATATTTTTTTATTTTTTATTACTTAACACTTATTTTTCTTAAAACTGCGTTAAGGGCTTGTAAATGTAAGCATTTCACTGTAAGGTCTACTACACCTGTTGTATTCAGCATTTCACTGTAAGGTCTACTACACATGTTGTATTCATCATTTCACTGTAAGGTCTACTACACCTGTTGTATTCAGCATTTCACTGTAAGGTCTACTACACCTGTTGTATTCAGCATTTCAATGTGAGGTCTACTACACCTGTTGTATTCAGCATTTCACTGTAAGGTCTACTACACCTGTTGTATTCAGCATTTCACTGTGAGGTCTACTACATCTGTTGTATTCAGCATTTCACTGTGAGGTCTACTGCACCTGTTGTATTCAGCATTTCACTGTAAGGTCTACTACATATGTTGTGTTCAGCATTTCACTGTGAGGTCTACTACACCTGTTGTATTCAGCATTTCACTGTAAGGTCTACTACACCTGTTGTATTCAGCATTTCACTGTAAGGTCTACTACACCTGTTGTATTCAGCATTTCACTGTGAGGTCTACTACACCTGTTGTATTCAGCATTTCACTGTAAGGTCTACTACACCTGTTGTATTCAGCATTTCACTGTGAGGTCTACTACACCTGTTGTATTCAGCATTTCACTGTAAGGTCTACTACACCTGTTGTATTCAGCATTTCACTGTGAGGTCTACTACACCTGTTGTATTCAGCATTTCACTGTAAGGTCTACTACACCTGTTGTATTCAGCATTTCACTGTAAGGTCTACTACACATGTTGTATTCATCATTTCACTGTAAGGTCTACTACACCTGTTGTATTCAGCATTTCACTGTAAGGTCTACTACACCTGTTGTATTCAGCATTTCACTGTGAGGTCTACTACACCTGTTGTATTCAGCATTCCACTGTAAGGTCTACTACACCTGTTGTATTCAGCATTTCACTGTGAGGTGTACTACACCTGTTGTATTCAGCATTTCACTGTAAGGTCTACTACACCTGTTGTATTCAGCATTTCACTGTAAGGTCTACTACACCTGTTGTATTCAGCATTTCACTGTAAGGTCTACTACACCTGTTGTATTCAGCATTTCACTGTAAGGTCTACTACACCTGTTGTATTCAGCATTTCACTGTGAGGTGTACTACACCTGTTGTATTCAGCATTTCACTGTAAGGTCTACTACACCTGTTGTATTCAGCATTTCACTGTAAGGTCTACTACACCTGTTGTATTCAGCATTTCACTGTAAGGTCTACTACACCTGTTGTATTCAGCATTTCACTGTAAGGTCTACTACACCTGTTGTATTCAGCATTTCACTGTGAGGTGTACTACACCTGTTGTATTCAGCATTTCACTGTAAGGTCTACTACACCTGTTGTATTCAGCATTTCACTGTACGGTCTACTACACCTGTTGTATTCAGCATTTCACTGTAAGGTCTACTACACCTGTTGTATTCAGCATTTCACTGTGAGGTCTACTACACCTGTTGTATTCAGCATTTCACTGTGAGGTGTACTACACCCGTTGTATTCAGCATTTCACTGTAAGGTCTACTACACCTGTTGTATTCAGCAAAGGTCTACCTACTGTAAGGTCTACCTGCACCTGTTGTATTCAGCATTTCACTGTGAGGTCTACTACCCCTGTTGTATTCAGCATTTCACTGTGAGGTCTACTACACCTGTTGTATTCAGCACATGTGACTAATAACATTTGATTTGATTTGATCTGACTTATGTAAACAAAGGAGTATTCCCAGATCAGGCGAGGAGATAGCATGGACCCTGCCAGCCCCCACAAGGGACCTTGATGTCTGTTGTTAACTGGTGTTCTCTATGGCATATCATTCACTATGTCACATTAGTCCTGTTGGTGCCATCTGATATTATTAAAACAAACCTCATCCCCCAAGTACTGTCGTATGTTAGTGACGTCACTAAGCAACATTTCCTACTACAGAGGCTACTCCTAAAGTCATGGACATCTGACCATTGTGATCCTATATAGTGTAATCTTCCAACCCTGACAGCCTTTTCTAAAATGTATGACGCAAAAAAATGCCCTCATCAATCTACTACACACAATACCCCATAATGACATCACAATACCCCATAGTGACATCACAATACCCCATAATGACATCACAATACCCCATAGTGACATCACAATACACCATAATGACATCACAATACCCCATAATGACATCACAATACACCATAATGACATCACAATACCCCATAATGACATCACAATACCCCCATAATGACATCACAATACCCCCATAATGACATCACAATACCCCCATAATGACATCACAATACACCATAATGACAGGATTGGTGCATAATAAGTTTTTTCTTTATTTTTACTATTTTCTACATTATAGAATAATAGTGAAGACATCAAACGAAGAAATAACACATATGGAACCATGTAGTAACCAAAAAAATGCGTTAATAATAAAAATAAATCCTCTGTGGAGATCTCTGCAGCACTCCACCAATCAGGCCTTTTTTTCTTTTTGAAACCATTTTTAATTCCATTTTTTAATAAATACTTTTATTAAGCCCTCCACATATACATTCTGCAGCTTTGTAAACCTCCAATTGTCCTAATATTCCAACCGCTAAAACCTCCACCCAAATCTAGGTCTGATTTGATTTGATTTGTTTTGACTCCTAGACCATCTCCCAATCAGGCCTTTATGGTCGAGTGGCCAGACGGATGCCACTCCTCAGTAAAAGGCACATGACAGCCCTCTTGGAGTGAGAAACAAGACTCTTTGGTCTGATGAAACCAAGATTGAACTGTTTGGCCTGAATGCCAAGCATCACGTCTGGAGGAATCCTGGCAACGTCCCTACGGTGAAGCATGGTGGTGGTAGCATCATGTGAGAATGTTTTTCAGCGGCAGGGACTGGGAGACTAGTCAGGATCGAGGGAAAGATGAACGGAGCAAAGTACAGAGAGATGCTTGATGAAAACTTGCTCCAGAGCGCTCAGGACCTCAGACTGGTGTGAAGGTTCACCTTCCAACAGGACAACGACCCTAAGCACACAGCCAAGACAACACAGGAGTGACTTCAGAACAGTTCTCTGAATGTCCTTGAGTGACCCAGCCAGAGCTCGGACTTGAACCCGATCAAACTTCTCTGGCGAAACCTAAAAATAGATGTGCAGCGACGCTCCCCATCCAACCTGACAGAGTCTGAGACTTTGTTTTTGTTTAGAATAAGGCTGGAATGTAACAAAAGGTGGAAAAGAAGTAAAGAGGTCTGAATACTTTCCTAGCAGTATCTACCACCCTGGTCTGGAGGGTCAGTTGGAGTCCTATCAGAATCTACCACCCTGGTCTGGAGGGTCAGTTGGAGTCCTATCAGTATCTACCACCCTGGTCTGGAGGGTCAGTTGGAGTCCTATCAGTATCTACCACCCTGGTCTGGAGGGTCAGTTGGAGTCCTAGCAGTATCTATCACCCTGGTCTGGAGGGTCAGTTGGAGTCCTAGCAGTATCTACCACCCTGGTCTGGAGGGTCAGTTGGAGTCCTAGCAGTATCTACCACCCTGGTCTGGAGGGTCAGTTGAAGTCCTATCAGTATCTACCACCCTGGTCTGGAGGGTCAGTTGGAGTCCTAGCAGTATCTACCACCCTGGTCTGGAGGGTCAGTTGAAGTCCTATCAGTATCTACCACCCTGGTCTGGAGGGTCAGTTGGAGTCCTAGCAGTATCTACCACCCTGGTCTGGAGGGTCAGTTGAAGTCCTATCAGTATCTACCACCCTGGTCTGGAGGGTCAGTTGGAGTCCTAGCAGTATCTACCACCCTGGTCTGGAGGGTCAGTTGGAGTCCTAGCAGTATCTACCACCCTGGTCTGGAGGGTCAGTTGAAGTCCTATCAGTATCTACCACCCTGGTCTGGAGGGTCAGTTGGAGTCCTAGCAGTATCTACCACCCTGGTCTGGAGGGTCAGTTGGAGTCCTAGCAGTATCTACCACCCTGGTCTGGAGGGTCAATTGAAGTCCTAGCAGTATCTACCACCCTGGTCTGGAGGGTCAGTTGGAGTCCTATCAGTATCTACCACCCTGGTCTGGAGGGTCAATTGAAGTCCTAGCAGTATCTACCACCCTGGTCTGGAGGGTCAGTTGGAGTCCTATCAGTATCTACCACCCTGGTCTGGAGGGTCAGTTGGAGTCCTAGCAGTATCTACCACCCTGGTCTGGAGGGTCAGTTGGAGTCCTAGCAGTATCTACCACCCTGGTCTGGAGGGTCAGTTGGAGTCCTAGCAGTATCTATCACCCTGGTCTGGAGGGTCAGTTGGAGTCCTAGCAGTATCTACCACCCTGGTCTGGAGGGTCAGTTGGAGTCCTAGCAGTATCTACCACCCTGGTCTGGAGGGTCAGTTGAAGTCCTATCAGTATCTACCACCCTGGTCTGGAGGGTCAGTTGGAGTCCTAGCAGTATCTACCACCCTGGTCTGGAGGGTCAGTTGAAGTCCTATCAGTATCTACCACCCTGGTCTGGAGGGTCAGTTGGAGTCCTAGCAGTATCTACCACCCTGGTCTGGAGGGTCAGTTGAAGTCCTATCAGTATCTACCACCCTGGTCTGGAGGGTCAGTTGGAGTCCTAGCAGTATCTACCACCCTGGTCTGGAGGGTCAGTTGGAGTCCTAGCAGTATCTACCACCCTGGTCTGGAGGGTCAGTTGAAGTCCTATCAGTATCTACCACCCTGGTCTGGAGGGTCAGTTGGAGTCCTAGCAGTATCTACCACCCTGGTCTGGAGGGTCAGTTGGAGTCCTAGCAGTATCTACCACCCTGGTCTGGAGGGTCAATTGAAGTCCTAGCAGTATCTACCACCCTGGTCTGGAGGGTCAGTTGGAGTCCTATCAGTATCTACCACCCTGGTCTGGAGGGTCAATTGAAGTCCTAGCAGTATCTACCACCCTGGTCTGGAGGGTCAGTTGGAGTCCTATCAGTATCTACCACCCTGGTCTGGAGGGTCAGTTGGAGTCCTAGCAGTATCTACCACCCTGGTCTGGAGGGTCAGTTGGAGTCCTAGCAGTATCTACCACCCTGGTCTGGAGGGTCAGTTGGAGTCCTAGCAGTATCTACCACCCTGGTCTGGAGGGTCAGTTGAAGTCCTAGCAGTATCTACCACCCTGGTCTGGAGGGTCAGTTGGAGTCCTATCAGTATCTACCACCCTGGTCTGGAGGGTCAGTTGGAGTCCTAGCAGTATCTACCACCCTGGTCTGGAGGGTCAGTTGGAGTCCTAGCAGTATCTACCACCCTGGTCTGGAGGGTCAGTTGGAGTCCTAGCAGTATCTACCACCCTGGTCTGGAGGGTCAGTTGGAGTCCTAGCAGTATCTACCACCCTGGTCTGGAGGGTCAGTTGGAGTCCTATCAGTATCTACCACCCTGGTCTGGAGGGTCAGTTGGAGTCCTATCAGTATCTACCACCCTGGTCTGGAGGGTCAGTTGGAGTCCTAGCAGTATCTACCACCCTGGTCTGGAGGGTCAGTTGGAGTCCTAGCAGTATCTATCACCCTGGTCTGGAGGGTCAATTGGAGTCCTAGCAGTATCTACCACCCTGGTCTGGAGGGTCAGTTGGAGTCCTAGCAGTATCTACCACCCTGGTCTGGAGGGTCAGTTGGAGTCCTATCAGTATCTACCACCCTGGTCTGGAGGGTCAATTGAAGTCCTATCAGAATCTACCACCCTGGTCTGGAGGGTCAATTGAAGTCCTATCAGTATCTACCACCCTGGTCTGGGGGGTCAGTTGGAGTCCTAGCAGTATCTACCACCCTGGTCTGGGGGAGTCAGTTGGAATCCTAGCAGTATCTACCACCCTAGTCTGGAGGGTCAGTTGAAGTCCTATCAGTATCTATCACCCTGGTCTGGGGGGTCAGTTGGAGTCCTAGCAGGAGCTACCACCCTAGTCTGGAGGGTCAGTTGAAGTCCTATCAGTATCTATCACCCTGGTCTGGAGGGTCAGTTGAAGTCCTAGCAGTATCTAACACCCTGGTCTGGAGGGTCAGTTGAAGTCCTAGCAGTATCTACCACCCTGGTTTGGGGGGTCAGTTGAAGTGCTAGCAGTATCTACCACCCTGGTCTGGAGGGTCAGTTGGAGTCCTATCAGTATCTATCACCCTGGTCTGTTCCATGCTGCTCAGTTTCCAGTCATCTCAGTTTCCAGCTATGATCCCTTATTGATGTCACTTGTTAAATCCACTTCAAATCAGTGTAGATGAAGGGGAGGAGACAGGTGGTTAAAGAAGGATTTTTAAACCTTGAGACAATTGAGACATGGATTGTGTATGTGAGCCATTCAGAGGGTGAATGGGCAAGACAACATATTTAAGTGCCTTTGAACGGGGTATGGTAGTAGGTGCCAGGCACTGGTTGGTGCCAAGAACTGCAACTCTGCTGGGTATTTCATGCTCAACAGTTCCCCGATTGTGTCAAGAATGGTCCACCACCCAAAGGACATCCAGCCAACTTGACACAACTGTGGGAAGCATTGGAGTCAACATGGGCCAGCATCCCTGTGGAACGCTTTGGACACCTTGTAGAGTCAACATGGGCCAGCATCCCCGTGGAACGCTTTAGACACCTTGTAGAGTCAACATGGGCCAGCATCCCTGTGGAACGCTTTGGACACCTTGTAGAGTCAACATAGGCCAGCATCCCTGTGGAACGCTTTGGACACCTTGTAGAGTCAACATGGGCCAGCATCCCTGTGGAACGCTTTGGACACCTTGTAGAGTCAACATGGGCCAGCATCCCTGTGGAACGCTTTAGACACCTTGTAGAGTCAACATGGGCCAGCATCCCTGTGGAACGCTTTAGACACCTTGTAGAGTCAACATGGGCCAGCATCCCTGTGGAACGCTTTAGACACCTTGTAGAGTCAACATGGGCCAGCATCCCTGTGGAACGCTTTGGACACCTTGTAGAGTCAACATGGGCCAGCATCCCTGTGGAACGCTTTGGACACCTTGTAGAGTCAACATGGGCTAGCATCCCTGTGGAACACTTTCAACACCTTGTAGAGTCAACATGGGCCAGCATCCCTGTGGAACGCTTTAGACACCTTGTAGAGTCAACATGGGCCAGCATCCCTGTGGAACACTTTCAACACCTAGTAGAAGCCGTGTCCTGACAAAATTGAGGCTGTTCTGAGGGCAAAAGGGTGGGCAACTCAATACTGGTGTCCTTAATGTTTTGTACACTCAGTGCACAATCAATCAAATGTATTTATAAATCCCTTTTAACATTGGCAGATTTAAACAAAATATACATGTTTTACAAGCTACTGATGTTGTAGGTTTGTGGGTATCTATCCACCCATTATAACCTAAATACTCAATGTCTGAGTCCAAATTGCATCCTATTCTCTTCATAGTGCACTACTTTTGACTAGAGCCCTAAAAGGTAGTGTACACTTCTTATTTTTTTAAACTTTATTTAACTAGGCAAGTCAGATAAGAACAAATTCCTATTTACAATGACAGCCTATTGGGGAACAGTTGGTTAACTGCTTTGGTCAGGGGCAGAACAACATATTTTTTTACCTTGTCAGATCGAGGATTCAATCTAGCAACGTTTCAGTTACTGGCCCAACGCTCTGACCACCTGGCTACCTGCCACCTCTACGCTCTGACCACTAGTCTACCTGCCTCCTCTACACTCTAACCACTCGGCTACCTGCCACCTCTACGCTCTGACCACTAGTCTACCTGCCTCCTCTACACTCTAACCACTAGTCTACCTGCTGCCTCTACACTCTAACCACTAGACTACCTACCTCCTCTACACTCTAACCACTAGTCTACCTGCCTCCTCTACACTCTAACCACTAGGCTACCTGCCACCTCTACACTCTAACCACTAGGCTACCTGCCACCTCTACACTCTAACCACTAGGCTACCTGCCTCCTCTACACTCTAACCACTAGGCTACCTGCCTCCTCTACACTCTAACCACTAGACTACCTGCCTCCTCTACACTCTAACCACTAGGCTACCTGCCTCCTCTACACTCTAACCACTAGGCTACCTGCCTCCTCTACACTCTAACCACTAGACTACCTACCTCCTCTACACTCTAACCACTAGTCTACCTGCCTCCTCTACACTCTAACCACTAGGCTACCTGCCTCCTCTACACTCTAACCACTAGGCTACCTGCCTTCTCTACACTCTAACCACTAGTCTACCTGCTGCCCCTACACTCTAACCACTAGTCTACCTGCCTCCTCTACACTCTAACCACTAGGCTACCTGCTGCTTCTACACTCTAACCACTAGTCTACCTGCCTCCTCTACACTCTAACCACTAGTCTACCTGCCTCCTCTACACTCTAACCACTAGGCTACCTGCTGCCTCTACACTCTAACCACTAGTCTACCTGCCTCCTCTACACTCTAACCACTAGACTACCTGACCCCTCTACACTCTAACCACTAGGCTACCTGCCTCCTCTACACTCTAACCACTAGTCTACCTGCTGCCCCTACACTCTAACCACTAGGCTACCTGCCTCCTCTACACTCTAACCACTAGGCTACCTGCCTCCTCTACACTCTAACCACTAGGCTACCCTGCCTCCTCTACACTCTAACCACTAGTCTAACTGCTGCCCCTACACTCTAACCACTAGTCTACCTGCCTCCTCTACACTCTAACCACTAGACTACCTGCCTCCTCTACACTCTAACCACTAGGCTACCTGCCTCCTCTACACTCTAACCACTAGACTACCTGCCTCCTCTACAATCTAACCACTAGGCTACCCTGCCACCTCTACACTCTAACCACTAGGCTACCCTGCCTCCTCTACACTCTAACCACTAGTCTAACTGCTGCCCCTACACTCTAACCACTAGTCTACCTGCCTCCTCTACACTCTAACCACTAGACTACCTGACCCCTCTACACTCTAACCACTAGGCTACCTGCCTCCTCTACACTCTAACCACTAGGCTACCTGCCTCCTCTACACTCTAACCACTAGGCTACCTGCCTCCTCTACACTCTAACCACTAGACTACCTGCCTCCTCTACACTCTAACCACTAGGCTACCCTGCCTCCTCTACACTCTAACCACTAGTCTAACTGCTGCCCCTACACTCTAACCACTAGTCTACCTGCCTCCTCTACACTCTAACCACTAGGCTACCTGCCTCCTCTACACTCTAACCACTAGACTACCTGCCTCCTCTACACTCTAACCACTAGGCTACCGGCCTCCTCTACACTCTAACCACTAGGCTACCTGCCTCCTCTACACTCTAACCACTAGACTACCTACCTCCTCTACACTCTAACCACTAGTCTACCTGCCTCCTCTACACTCTAACCACTAGGCTACCTGCCTCCTCTACACTCTAACCACTAGGCTACCTACCACCTCTACACTCTATCCACTAGGCTACCTGCCTCCTCTACACTCTAACCACTAGTCTACCTGCTGCCTCTACACTCTAACCACTAGTCTACCTGCTGCCTCTACACTCTAACCACTAGTCTACCTGCTGCCTCTACACTCTAACCACTAGTCTACCTGCTGCCTCTACACTCTAACCACTAGTCTACCTGCTGCCCCTACACTCTAACCACTAGTCTACCTGCCTCCTCTACACTCTAACCACTAGGCTACCTGCTGCTTCTACACTCTAACCACTAGTCTACCTGCCTCCTCTACACTCTAACCACTAGACTACCTGCCTCCTCTACACTCTAACCACTAGACTACCTGCCTCCTCTACACTCTAACCACTAGTCTACCTGCTGCCCCTACACTCTAACCACTAGTCTACCTGCCTCCTCTACACTCTAACCACTAGGCTACCTGCTGCCTCTACACTCTAACCACTAGTCTACCTGCCTCCTCTACACTCTAACCACTAGACTACCTGACCCCTCTACACTCTAACCACTAGGCTACCTGCCTCCTCTACACTCTAACCACTAGTCTACCTGCTGCCCCTACACTCTAACCACTAGGCTACCTGCCTCCTCTACACTCTAACCACTAGGCTACCTGCCTCCTCTACACTCTAACCACTAGGCTACCCTGCCTCCTCTACACTCTAACCACTAGTCTAACTGCTGCCCCTACACTCTAACCACTAGTCTACCTGCCTCCTCTACACTCTAACCACTAGACTACCTGCCTCCTCTACACTCTAACCACTAGGCTACCTGCCTCCTCTACACTCTAACCACTAGACTACCTGCCTCCTCTACAATCTAACCACTAGGCTACCCTGCCACCTCTACACTCTAACCACTAGGCTACCCTGCCTCCTCTACACTCTAACCACTAGTCTAACTGCTGCCCCTACACTCTAACCACTAGTCTACCTGCCTCCTCTACACTCTAACCACTAGACTACCTGACCCCTCTACACTCTAACCACTAGGCTACCTGCCTCCTCTACACTCTAACCACTAGGCTACCTGCCTCCTCTACACTCTAACCACTAGGCTACCTGCCTCCTCTACACTCTAACCACTAGACTACCTGCCTCCTCTACACTCTAACCACTAGACTACCTGCCTCCTCTACACTATAACCACTAGGCTACCTGCCTCCTCTACACTCTAACCACTAGACTACCTGCCTCCTCTACACTCTAACCACTAGGCTACCCTGCCACCTCTACACTCTAACCACTAGACTACCTGCCTCCTCTACTCTCTAACCACTAGGCTACCTGCCTCCTCTACTCTCTAACCACTAGGCTACCTGCCACCTCTACACTCTAACTACTAGTCTACCTGCCGTCCCTACACCCTAACCACTAGGTTACCTGCCTCCTCTACACTCTAACCACTAGGCTACCTTCCGCCTCTACACTCTAACCACTAGGCTACCTGCCTCCTCTACACTCTAACCACTATGCTACCTGCCTCCTCTACACTCTAACCACTCGACTACCTGCCTCCTCTACACTCTAACCACTAGGCTACCTGCCTCCTCTACACTCTAACCACTAGGCTACCTGCCTCCTCTACACTCTAACCACTAGGCTACCTGCCTCCTCTACACTCTAACCACTAGGCTACCTGCCACCTCTACACTCTAACCACTAGACTACCTGCCTCCTCTACACTCTAACCACTAGGCTACCTGCCTCCTCTACACTCTAACCACGAGGCTACCTGCCTCCTCTACACTCTAACCACTAGGCTACCTGCCTCCTCTACATTCTAACCACTAGACTACCTGCCTCCTCTACACTCTAACCACTAGGCTACCTGCCTCCTCTACACTCTAACCATTAGGCTACCTGCCTCCTCTACTCTCTAACCACTATGCTACCTGCCACCTCTAAACTCTAACTACTAGTCTACCTGCCGTCCCTACACTCTAACCACTAGGCTACCTGCCTCCTCTACTCTCTAACCACTAGGCTACCTGCCTCCTCTACTCTCTAACCACTAGGCTACCTGCCTCCTCTACACTCTAACCACTAGGCTACCTGCCTCCTCTACACTCTAACCACTAGGCTACCTGCCTCCTCTACACTCTAACCACTAGGCTACCTGCCGCCTCTACACTCTAACCACTAGGCTACCTGCCTCCTCTACACTCTAACCACTATGCTACCTGCCTCCTCTACACTCTAACCACTCGACTACCTGCCTCCTCTACACTCTAACCACTAGGCTACCTGCCACCTCTACACTCTAACCACTAGGCTACCTGCCACCTCTACACTCTAACCACTCGACTACCTGTCGTTAAACAGATCATTTGTTGGAACTGTTCATTTGATCAGAGCCCTGCTAAGTCTGATAGACTGAGGTAATGTATTGCTGCTGCCCCAAATGGAACCCTATTCTCTATTTAGTGCACTTCTTTTGACCAGCGCTCATAGAGCTCTGTTTAAAAATAGGGAACTATATAGGGGATAGTGTGCTTTTTGGGATACATTATGTTTCTGCAGATTCCTATTATTCCGTTTGAATTATATTGATGTATGGTTTTCCTTCCTATCTAATCAATGTCTCAGTATGTAATGATATCTATGATACCAGGTGGGTTTTCCTTCCTATCTAATCAATGTCTCAGTATGTAATGATATCTATGATACCAGGTGGGTTTCTTTCTCATCTAATCAATGTCTAATGAGCTTGATGTTGTTGTAGGACGTTAGTATCCTTCATTGAGAGCGTTGGGCCAGTTTCCCTCTGTGCCTTTTATTGTGGCTTTTAGACAATACTGTTAAGATCAGTCAATCAACCGATCAATCGATCAATCAATCAATCAATCAACAGATCAATCGATTAATCAGTCAATCAACCCACCAACCAGCCATCCAACCAATCAATCAATCAATCAATCAACCAATCAATCAACGCACCAACCAACCAACCAATCAATCAGTCAATCAATCTATTCACCCCCATCTCTACTGTCCTCTCTCCTCCAGGTACATACCAGGGCCAGTGGATGGGCGGGATGCGGCACGGTTATGGCGTGCGCCAGAGTGTTCCCTACGGCATGGCAACAGTGATCCGCTCTCCACTCCGTACCTCTCTAGCGTCCCTACGCTCCGAGCAGAGCAATGGCACCGTGCTCCAGGACCTCTCGGGTGACACGCCCACCGGCGGCCGGGGCGGGTTCGTCCTCAACTTCCACTCGGACGGCGAAGTGGTCACAGGGAAGAAGAAGGGTCTGTTCCGCCGCGGCTCGCTGTTCGGGAGCCTCCGTCGGCTACACAAGTCCGAATCGAAGTCGTCCATCTCCAGCAAGAGGAGTTCGGCACGCAGCGACGCCGCTATGAGCCGCATCAGCT
Organism: Oncorhynchus mykiss; assembly: GCF_057628025.1. Classification (NCBI taxonomy): domain Eukaryota; kingdom Metazoa; phylum Chordata; class Actinopteri; order Salmoniformes; family Salmonidae; genus Oncorhynchus; species Oncorhynchus mykiss. Next base: position 4,649,971 of record NC_143036.1, read on the forward strand.
CCTCCGACGCAGACGCCAACTCCACCGTCTCCCTGGGCGACGGAGAGCTGCCGGAAGAGGACTTGGTATTGGAGGATCACGTGGATGCCACCACCACCGAGACGTACACGGGGGAGTGGAAGAACGACAAGCGCAACGGGTTCGGCGTCAGCGAACGTTCCAACGGGATGAAGTACGAGGGGGAGTGGCTGAACAACAAGCGCCACGGTTACGGGTGCACCACCTTCCCCGAGGGGAACAAGGAAGAAGGGAAGTACAAGAATAACGTGTTGGTTCGTGGAATAAGGAAGCAGCTGATCCCGCTAAAGAACCCCAAAACCAAAGAGAAGGTGGACCGGGCCGTGGAGGGGGCGCGGAGGGCAGGGGCCACCTCCAGGACGAAAGTGGAAATAGCAGCTTCCAGGTAGGTCGGTGAGGTGTGTGTGTGTGTGTACGAGAGAGGCTGAGTGAGAGACAGAATATGTGTATGAGAGAATGTGTAAATACACAAACTACTATGCAGCATTCAAAATCCACAAGATCAAAGGCCCTTCCTACATTCCCTGTATGGCTGGTGTGGCTGGTATGGCTGGTGTGGCTGGTGTGCCTGGTGTGGCTGGTGTGCCTGGTGTGGCTGGTGTGGCTGGTGTGCCTGGTGTGCCTGGTGTGGCTGGTGTGGCTGGTGTGGCTGGTGTGGCTGGTGTGCCTGGTGTGCCTGGTGTGGCTGGTGTGCCTGGTGTGGCTGGTGTGCCTGGTGTGGCTGGTGTGCCTGGTGTGGCTGGTGTGGCTGGTGTGGCTGGTGTGCCTGGTGTGGCTGGTGTGGCTGGTGTGGCTGGTGTGGCTGGTGTGCCTGGTATGGCTGGTGTGCCTGGTGTGCCTGGTGTGGCTGGTGTGCCTGGTATGGCTGGTGTGCCTGGTGTGCCTGGTGTGGCTGGTGTGCCTGGTGTGCCTGGTGTGGCTGGTGTGCCTGGTGTGGCTGGTGTGGCTGGTGTGCCTGGTGTGGCTGGTGTGGCTGGTGTGGCTGGTGTGCCTGGTGTGGCTGGTGTGGCTGGTATGGCTGGTGTGCCTGGTGTGGCTGGTGTGGCTGGTGTGGCTGGTATGGCTGGTGTGCCTGGTGTGCCTGGTGTGGCTGGTGTGGCTGGTGTGGCTGGTGTGCCTGGTGTGGCTGGTGTGCCTGGTATGGCTGGTGTGGCTGGTGTGCCTGGTGTGGCTGGTGTGGCTGGTGTGCCTGGTGTGGCTGGTGTGGCTGGTGTGCCTGGTGTGGCTGATGTGGCTGGTGTGGCTGGTGTGGCTGGTGTGCCTGGTGTGGCTGGTGTGGCTGGTGTGGCTGGTATGGCTGGTGTGGCTGGTGTGGCTGGTATGGCTGGTGTGGCTGGTGTGGCTGGTATGGCTGGTGTGGCTGGTGTGCCTGGTGTGCCTGATGTGCCTGGTATGGCTGGTGTGGCTGGTGTGCCTGGTGTGGCTGGTGTGGCTGGTGTGCCTGGTGTGGCTGGTGTGGCTGGTGTGGCTGGTGTGGCTGGTGTGCCTGGTGTGGCTGGTGTGGCTGGTGTGGCTGGTGTGGCTGGTGTGGCTGGTATGGCTGGTGTGGCTGGTGTGCCTGGTGTGCCTGATGTGCCTGGTGTGGCTGGTGTGGCTGGTGTGGCTGGTGTGCCTGGTGTGCCTGGTGTGGCTGGTGTGGCTGGTGTGCCTGGTGTGGCTGGTGTGCCTGGTGTGCCTGGTGTGGCTGGTGTGCCTGGTGTGCCTGGTGTGCCTGGTATGGCTGGTATGGCTGGTATGGCTGGTGTGCCTGGTGTGGCTGGTGTGGCTGGTGTGGCTGGTGTGGCTGGTGTGGCTGGTGTGCCTGGTGTGCCTGGTGTGCCTGGTATGGCTGGTATGGCTGTACAACCAGCTAGCGGAGTATTACTGCATAACTCCTGGCTATTTCTGTGGAGCATCACGCTACGGATCTTCAGTTGAATAGTTCAGCTCGGTTGTGATGTGTGATGATGTGTAACAACAGACTTATGACAGTGGGCCCTAATTCATCATCATCGCTGCTTTTCAAATCAAATCAAATTCAATTGTATTAGTCACACGGGCCCGAATACAACAGGTGTAGGTAGACCTTACAGTGAAATGCTTACTTACAAGCCCTTAACCAACAATGCAGTTTCCCCCCAAAAAATATGAATAAGAAATATAAAGTAACCAGTAATTAAAGAGCAGCAGTAAAATAACAATAGAGAGACTATATACAGGGGGGGTACTGATACAGAGTCAATGTGTGGGGGCACCGGTTAGTTGAGGTAATATGTACATGTAGGTAGAGTTATTAAAGTAACTATGCATAGATGACAACAACAGAGAGTAGCAGTGTAAAAGGGGGGAGGGGGGCAATGCAAATAGTCTGGGTATTCATTTGACTAGATGTTCAGGAGTCTTATGGATTGGGGGTAGAATCTGTTTAGAATTCTCTTGGACCTAGACTTGGCGCTCCGGAACCTCTTGCCGTGCGGTAGCAGAGAGAACAGTCTATGAATAGGGTGGCTGGGATCTTTCGACCATTTTTAGGGCCTTGCTTTGACACCACCTGGTATAGAGATCCTGGATGGCAGGAAGCTTGGCCCCATTGATTTACTGGACCGTTCGCAATACCCTCTGTAGTGCCTTGCAGTCGTAGGCCGAGCCGTTGCCTTACCAGGCAGTGATGCAACCAGTCAGGATGCTCTCGATGGTGCAGCTGTATAATCTTTTGAGGATCTGAGGACCCATGCCACATTTTTTCAGTCTCCTGAGGGGGAATAGGCTTTGTCGTGCCCTCTTCACAACTGTCATGGTGTGTTTGGACCATGTTAGTTTGTTGCTGATGTGGACACCAAGGAACTTGAAGCTCTCAACCTGCTCCACTACAGCCCCGTTGATGAGAATGGGGGCATGCTCAGTCCTCTTTTTCCTGTAGTCCACAATCATCTCCTTTGTCTTGATTACATTGAGGGATAGGTTGTTGTCCTGGCACCACACTGCCAGGTCACTGACCTCCTTCCTATAGGCTGTCTTGTTGTTGTCAGTGATCAGGCCTACCACTGTTGTGTCGTCGGCAAACTTAATGACAGTGTTGGAGTCGTGCCTGGCCATGCAGTCATGAGTGAATAGGGAGTACAGGAGGGGGCTGAGCACGCACCCCTGAGGGGCCCCTGTGCTGAGGATCAACGTGGCGAATGTGTTGTTACCTATCCTTACCACCTGGGGGTGGCCCGTCAGGAAGTACAGGATCCAGTTGCAGAGGGAGGTGTTTAGTCCCAGGGTCCGTAGCTTAGTGATGAGCTTTGAGGGCACTATGGTGTTTAACACTGAGCTGTAGTCAATGAACAGCATTCTCACATAGGTGTTCCTTTTGTCCAGGTGGGAAAGGGCAGTGTGGAGTGCAATAGAGATTGCGTCATCAGTGGATCTGTTGGGGCGGTGTGTGAATTGGAGTGGGTCTAGGGCTTCTGGGACAATGGTGTTGATGTGAGCCATGACCAGCCTTTCAAAGCATTTCATGGCTACAGGCGTAAGTGCTACGGGTCGGTAGTTATTTAGGTGTGTTGCCTTGGTGTTCTTGGGCACAGGGACCATGATGGTCTGCTTTAAACATGTTGGTATTACAGACTCAGACAGGGAGAGATTGAAAATGTCAGTGAAGACACTTGCCAGTTTTTTGTGAGATCACAGAGAGCAGTGTACTGTCCTGGGCATTTATGATCAGCCTTCAGTGTGTGTGTGTGTGTGTGTGTGTGTGTGTGTGTGTGTGTGTGTGTGTGTGTGTGTGTGTGTGTGTGTGTGTGTGTGTGTGTGTGTGTGTGTGTGTGTGTGTGAGTGTTTGTATGTGTGTGTGTGTGTGTGTGTGTGTGTGTGTGTGTGTGTGTGTGTGTGTGTGTGTGTGTGTGTGTGTGTGTGATCTCTGCTCTCTGTCCATATCTCAGATGCTCCCAGAACCTATACAGTGTGTAATAAAGACATACCGTGACGATAGACACACACTGCCAAGCACTCAGCACTGTTCTGATCAGGACAGGCATCCAGAGGGGTGGAGTGGGGGGGGGGTGGGTCAGGCGAACTGCCCAAGTGGCACTCACTATTCTCTATGTAGCCCCCTATATGCTCTGGTATATGGTAGTGCCCTATATATGGAACTCACTACTGTATTCAGATTACTCTCTACTGTATTCTGATTACTCTCTACTGTATTCAGATTACACTCTACTGTATTCTGATTCCTCTCTACTGTATTCTTATTATTCTCTACTGTATTCTGATTATTCTCTACTGTATTCTGGACACAGCTCATCCTATATAACTACTGCTGTCCATACTGTATTATATGTATATATCCTGACAGCTCCTTCTGATATATATCCTGACAGCTCCTTCTGATATATATATCCTGACAGCTCCTTCTGATATATATATCCTGACAGGTCCTTCTGATACATATATCCTGACAGCTCCTTCTGATATATATATCCTGACAGCTCCTTCTGATATATATATCCTGACAGCTCCTTCTGATATATATATCCTGACAGGTCCTTCTGATATATATATATATCCTGACAGCTCCTTCTGATATATATATCCTGACAGCTCCTTCTGATATATATATCCTGACAGGTCCTTCTGATATATATATCCTGACAGCTCCTTCTGATATATATATCCTGACAGGTCCTTCTGATATATATATCCTGACAGCTCCTTCTGATATATATATCCTGACAGCTCCTTCTGATATATATATCCTGACAGGTCCTTCTGATATATATATATCCTGACAGCTCCTTCTGATATATATATCCTGACAGGTCCTTCTGATATATATATATATCCTGACAGCTCCTTCTGATATATATATATATCCTGACAGCTCCTTCTGATATATATCCTGACAGCTCCTTCTGATATATATATCCTGACAGGTCCTTCTGATATATATATCCTGACAGCTCCTTCTGATACATATATCCTGACAGCTCCTTCTGATATATATATCCTGACAGCTCCTTCTGATATATATATCCTGACAGGTCCTTCTGATATATATATCCTGACAGGTCCTTCTGATATATATATATCCTGACAGCTCCTTCTGATATATATATATCCTGACAGGTCCTTCTGATATATATATATCCTGACAGCTCCTTCTGATATATATATCCTGACAGCTCCTTCTGATATATATATATATCCTGACAGCTCCTTCTGATACATATATCCTGACAGCTCCTTCTGATATATATATCCTGACAGCTCCTTCTGATATATATATCCTGACAGGTCCTTCTGATATATATATCCTGACAGGTCCTTCTGATATATATATATCCTGACAGGTCCTTCTGATATATATATATCCTGACAGGTCCTTCTGATTTATATATCCTGACAGGTCCTTCTGATATATATATATATATATATCCTGACAGGTCCTTCTGATATATATATATATATATATCCTGACAGCTCCTTCTGATATATATATCCTGACAGCTCCTTCTGATATATATATCCTGACAGGTCCTTCTGATATATATATCCTGACAGCTCCTTCTGATATATATATATATCCTGACAGGTCCTTCTGATACATATATCCTGACAGCTCCTTCTGATACATATATCCTGACAGCTCCTTCTGATATATATATCCTGACAGCTCCTTCTGATATATATATCCTGACAGCTCCTTCTGATATATATATATATCCTGACAGCTCCTTCTGATATATATATATATCCTGAGAGCTCCTTCTGATATATATATATATCCTGACAGCTCCTTCTGATATATATATATATCCTGACAGGTCCTTCTGATATATATATATCCTGACAGGTCCTTCTGATATATATATATCCTGACAGGTCCTTCTGATATATATATCCTGACAGGTCCTTCTGATATATATATCCTGACAGCTCCTTCTGATATATATATCCTGACAGCTCCTTCTGATATATATATCCTGACAGCTCATTCTGATATATATATCCTGACAGCTCCTTCTGATACATATATCCTGACAGCTCCTTCTGATATATATATCCTGACAGCTCATTCTGATATATATATCCTGACAGCTCCTTCTGATATATATATCCTGACAGCTCCTTGTGATATATATACATATATATCCTGACAGCTCATTCTGATATATATATCCTGACAGCTCCTTCTGATATATATATCCTGACAGCTCCTTGTGATATATATACATATATATCCTGACAGCTCATTCTGATATATATATCCTGACAGCTCCTTCTGATATATATATATCCTGACAGGTCCTTCTGATATATATATCCTGACAGGTCCTTCTGATATATATATCCTGACAGCTCCTTCTGATATATATATCCTGACAGCTCCTTCTGATATATATATCCTGACAGCTCCTTCTGATACATATATCCTGACAGGTCCTTCTGATATATATATCCTGACAGCTCCTTCTGATATATATATATCCTGACAGGTCCTTCTGATATATATATCCTGACAGGTCCTTCTGATATATATATCCTGACAGGTCCTTCTGATATGTATATCCTGACAGGTCCTTCTGATATATATATCCTGACAGGTCCTTCTGATATATATATCCTGACAGGTCCTTCTGATATGTATATCCTGACAGCTCCTTCTGATATATATATCCTGACAGCTCCTTCTGATATATATATCCTGACAGGTCCTTCTGATATATATATCCTGACAGGTCCTTCTGATATATATATATATCCTGACAGGTCCTTCTGATATATATATATCCTGACAGCTCCTTCTGATATATATATATCCTGACAGGTCCTTCTGATATATATATCCTGACAGCTCCTTCTGATATATATATCCTGACAGCTCCTTCTGATACATATATCCTGACAGCTCCTTCTGATATATATATATCCTGACAGCTCCTTCTGATATATATATATCCTGACAGCTCCTTCTGATATATATATCCTGACAGCTCCTTCTGATACATATATCCTGACAGGTCCTTCTGATATATATATCCTGACAGCTCCTTCTGATATATATATCCTGACAGGTCCTTCTGATATATATATATCCTGACAGCTCCTTCTGATATATATATATCCTGACAGCTCCTTCTGATATATATATCCTGACAGCTCCTTCTGATATATATATCCTGACAGCTCCTTCTGATATATATCCTGACAGCTCCTTCTGATATGTATATCTTTGCTCTAGTGGGATCCCGGGTGGCACAGTCCCTGGTTCGAATCCAGGTTGTATCACATCCGGTCTCGATTGGGAGTTCCTTAGGGTGGCACACAATTGACCCAGCGTCGTCCTGGTTACGGTTTTGGCCGGGGTAGGCCGTCATTATAAATAAGAATTTCGCCTTAACTGACTTGCCTAGTTAAAGAAAGGTCACATTTATTTTGGGGGGATTTTTTATTACAAAAAAACTCTCTAGAGAATTGCAAAACCCTGCTGACATTTGTAGGAAACACTCTGTTGACGACTACTGCTGAGACAGAGTAAACAAGACACGAAGAAGGGGTGCGTGAGAAAGAGTAAACAAGACACGAAGAAGGGGTGCGTGAGAAAGAGTAAACAAGTGTGTGTGTTGGAAACATTTTTGTGGATGAGTTTATTTTAGGAAAGAGACAGAACTACAGGACGTATTGAAAATAAAATCCCTCTTTATGTCCGAGATCCTTATCTCACAATCGATTGGGCTTCCTGAATGTATTATTTTTCCTGTGACAGAGAGGGTATTATTTCCATAGATTTACATTATTCCACAAAGTTTTATCCAGCTCTGCAGTGATTGGCTGTATTTTTTTTATTTATATATATATTTTTTTATTTCACCTTTATTTAACCAGGTAGGCCTGTTGAGAACACCTTTATTTAACCAGGTAGGCTAGTTGAGAACACCTTTATTTAACCAGGTAGGCTAGTTGAGAACACCTTTATTTAACCAGGTAGGCTAGTTGAGAACACCTTTATTTAACCAGGTAGGCTAGTTGAGAACACCTTTATTTAACCAGGTAGGCTAGTTGAGAACACCTTTATTTAACCAGGTAGGCTAGTTGAGAACACCTTTATTTAACCAGGTAGGCTAGTTGAGTACACCTTTATTTAACCAGGTAGGCTAGTTGAGAACACCTTTATTTAACCAGGTAGGCTAGTTGAGAACACCTTTATTTAACCAGGTAGGCTAGTTGAGAACACCTTTATTTAACCAGGTAGGCTAGTTGAGAACACCTTTATTTAACCAGGTAGGCTAGTTGAGAACACCTTTATTTAACCAGGTAGGCTAGTTGAGAACACCTTTATTTAACCAGGTAGGCTAGTTGAGAACACCTTTATTTAACCAGGTAGGCTAGTTGAGAACACCTTTATTTAACCAGGTAGGCTAGTTGAGAACACCTTTATTTAACCAGGTAGGCTAGTTGAGTACACCTTTATTTAACCAGGTAGGCTAGTTGAGAACACCTTTATTTAACCAGGTAGGCTAGTTGAGAACACCTTTATTTAACCAGGTAGGCTAGTTGAGAACACCTTTATTTAACCAGGTAGGCTAGTTGAGAACACCTTTATTTAACCAGGTAGGCTAGTTGAGAACACCTTTATTTAACCAGGTAGGCTAGTTGAGAACACCTTTATTTAACCAGGTAGGCTAGTTGAGAACACCTTTATTTAACCAGGTAGGCTAGTTGAGAACACCTTTATTTAACCAGGTAGGCTAGTTGAGTACACCTTTATTTAACCAGGTAGGCTAGTTGAGAACACCTTTATTTAACCAGGTAGGCTAGTTGAGAACACCTTTATTTAACCAGGTAGGCTAGTTGAGAACACCTTTATTTAACCAGGTAGGCTAGTTGAGAACACCTTTATTTAACCAGGTAGGCTAGTTGAGAACACCTTTATTTAACCAGGTAGGCTAGTTGAGAACACCTTTATTTAACCAGGTAGGCTAGTTGAGAACACCTTTATTTAACCAGGTAGGCTAGTTGAGAACACCTTTATTTAACCAGGTAGGCCAGTTGAGAACACCTTTATTTAACCAGGTAGGCTAGTTTAGAACACCTTTATTTAACCAGGTAGGCTAGTTGAGAACACCTTTATTTAACCAGGTAGGCTAGTTGAGAACACCTTTATTTAACCAGGTAGGCTAGTTGAGAACACCTTTATTTAACCAGGTAGGCTAGTTGAGAACACCTTTATTTAACCAGGTAGGCTAGTTGAGTACACCTTTATTTAACCAGGTAGGCTAGTTGAGAACACCTTTATTTAACCAGGTAGGCTAGTTGAGAACACCTTTATTTAACCAGGTAGGCTAGTTGAGAACACCTTTATTTAACCAGGTAGGCTAGTTGAGAACACCTTTATTTAACCAGGTAGGCTAGTTGAGAACACCTTTATTTAACCAGGTAGGCTAGTTGAGAACACCTTTATTTAACCAGGTAGGCTAGTTGAGAACACCTTTATTTAACCAGGTAGGCCAGTTGAGAACACCTTTATTTAACCAGGTAGGCTAGTTGAGAACACCTTTATTTAACCAGGTAGGCTAGTTGAGAACACCTTTATTTAACCAGGTAGGCTAGTTGAGAACACCTTTATTTAACCAGGTAGGCTAGTTGAGAACACCTTTATTTAACCAGGTAGGCTAGTTGAGAACACCTTTATTTAACCAGGTAGGCTAGTTGAGAACACCTTTATTTAACCAGGTAGGCTAGTTGAGAACACCTTTATTTAACCAGGTAGGCTAGTTGAGAACACCTTTATTTAACCAGGTAGGCTAGTTGAGAACACCTTTATTTAACCAGGTAGGCTAGTTGAGAACACCTTTATTTAACCAGGTAGGCTAGTTGAGAACACCTTTATTTAACCAGGTAGGCTAGTTGAGAACACCTTTATTTAACCAGGTAGGCTAGTTGAGAACACCTTTATTTAACCAGGTAGGCTAGTTGAGAACACCTTTATTTAACCAGGTAGGCTAGTTGAGAACACCTTTATTTAACCAGGTAGGCCAGTTGAGAACACCTTTATTTAACCAGGTAGGCTAGTTGAGAACACCTTTATTTAACCAGGTAGGCTAGTTGAGAACACCTTTATTTAACCAGGTAGGCCAGTTGAGAACACCTTTATTTAACCAGGTAGGCTAGTTGAGAACACCTTTATTTAACCAGGTAGGCTAGTTGAGAACACCTTTATTTAACCAGGTAGTCTAGTTGAGAACACCTTTATTTAACCAGGTAGGCTAGTTGAGAACACCTTTATTTAACCAGGTAGGCTAGTTGAGAACACCTTTATTTAACCAGGTAGGCTAGTTGAGAACACCTTTATTTAACCAGGTAGGCTAGTTGAGAACACCTTTATTTAACCAGGTAGGCCAGTTGAGAACACCTTTATTTAACCAGGTAGGCTAGTTGAGAACACCTTTATTTAACCAGGTAGGCTAGTTGAGAACACCTTTATTTAACCAGGTAGGCTAGTTGAGAACACCTTTATTTAACCAGGTAGGCTAGTTGAGAACACCTTTATTTAACCAGGTAGGCTAGTTGAGAACACCTTTATTTAACCAGGTAGACTAGTTGAGAACACCTTTATTTAACCAGGTAGGCTAGTTGAGAACACCTTTATTTAACCAGGTAGGCTAGTTGAGAACACCTTTATTTAACCAGGTAGACCAGTTGAGAACACCTTTATTTAACCAGGTAGGCTAGTTGAGAACACCTTTATTTAACCAGGTAGACCAGTTGAGAACACCTTTATTTAACCAGGTAGGCTAGTTGAGAACACCTTTATTTAACCAGGTAGGCTAGTTGAGAACAAGTTCTCATTTGCAACTGCGACCTGGCCAAGATAAAGCATAGCAGTGTGAACAGACAACACAGAGTTACACATGGAGTAAACAATTAACAAGTCAATAACACAGTAGAAAAAAAGGGAGTCTATATACATTGTGTGCAAAAGGCATGAGGAGGTAGGCGAATAATTACAATTTAGCAGATTAACACTGGAGTGATAAATGATCAGCTGGTTATGTACAGGTAGAGATATTGGTGTGCAAAAGAGCAGAAAATAAAATAAATAAAAACAGTATGGGGATGAGGTAGGTAAAAATGGGTGGGCTATTTACCGATAGACTATGTACAGCTGCAGCGATCGGTTAGCTGCTCAGATAGCAGATGTTTGAAGTTGGTGAGGGAGATAAAAGTCTCCAACTTCAGCGATTTTTGCAATTCGTTCCAGTCAAAGCCAGCAGAGAGCTGGAAGGAAAGGCGGCCAAATGAGGTGTTGGCTTTAGGGATGATCAGTGAGATACACCTGCTGGAGCGCGTGTTACGGGTGGGTGTTGCCATCGTGACCAGTGAACTGAGATAAGGCGGAGCTTTACCTTGCATGGACTTGTAGATGACCTGGAGCCAGTGGGTCTGGCGACGAATATGTAGCGAGGGCCAGCCGACTAGAGCATACAGGTCGCAGTGGTGGGTGGTATAAGGTGCTTTAGTGACAAAACGGATGGCACTGTGATAAACTGCATCCAGTTTGCTGAGTAGAGAGTTGTAGATGACATCGCCGAAGTCGAGGATCGGTAGGATAGTCAGTTTTACTCGGGTAAGTTTGGCGGCGTGAGTGAAGGAGGCTTTGTTGCGGAATAGAAAGCCGACTCTAGATTTGATTTTCGATTGGAGATGTTTGATATGAGTCTGGAAGGAGAGTTTACAGTCTAACTCTGACGTAAGTCAGTGATTGGCTGTATAACCCTGACGTAAGTCAGTGATTGGCTGTTTAACCCTGACGTAAGTCAGTGATTGGCTGTATAACTCTGACGTAAGTCAGTGATTGGCTGTATAACCCTGACGTAAGTCAGTGATTGGCTGTATAACTCTGACATAAGTCAGTGATTGGCTGTATAACCCTGACGTAAGTCAGTGATTGGCTGTATAACGGTGACATAAGTCAGTGATTGGCTGTATAACTCTGACGTAAGTCAGTGATTGGCTGTTTAACCCTGACGTAAGTCAGCGATTGGCTGTATAACCCTGACATAAACAGCCACAACACCTTTCATCAGAGGGGGTCATAATAGTTTGAAGCACAAACTGTGAGGATACTACAGACAGAAGTGTAGTGTCCTAACAAGACACTTGGGGGAGGGGGGGAGAGGGGGTGTAACACATCATGTTCATGAGAGTCTCGTCTTTCCGTAGAGGGGTCATAATAGTTTTTAGGCCAAACCGTTCAGACGCTACTGATGATTTTGTGAGAGGACCGATGCCTTATGGTCTGACAAACACCACTCTCTAGCTCTGTCACCTTTCACGGGCAGATGCCTCATGGTCTGACAAACACCACTCTCTAGCTCTGTCACCTTTCACGGGCAGATGCCTCATGGTCTGACAAACACCACTCTCCAGCTCTGTCACCTTTCACGGGCAGATGCCTCATGGTCTGACAAACACCACTCTCTAGCTCTGTCACCTTTCACGGGCAGATGCCTCATGGTCTGACAAACACCACTCTCTAGCTCTGTCACCTTTCACGGGCAGATGCCTCATGGTCTGACAAACACCACTCTCTAGCTCTGTCACCTTTCACGGGCAGATGCCTCATGGTCTGACAAACACAGCTCTCTAGCTGTGGCTGGTTAGTGGATCTGTACACATCATTGTGTAGTAGCTAGCTGACAGAGAGGTGGTTTTATTGATCAATAGAGGTCATGTGATCTGGTTTCATTGACCTGCAATGACCCAACCAACAAGCACATATCTCCCCAATGCACCTAGTGGATCCAGAGAGAGGAAGAGAGGGAAGAGAGGTAGAGAGGGAAGAGAGGTAGAGAGGTAGAGAGGTACACACATATGCACAAACACTCACACACACACACACACGCACACACACACACACCCACACACACACACACACACACACACACACACACACACACACACACACACACACACACACACACACACACACACACACACACACACACACACACACACACACACATCCCCTCTGTGAGAAAGCAGGCCTAGACAAGCCGTCCCATCAGCCCCTGGGGAAGAGCGGATGACCTCATGGTGCTGATCAACCAATCGATTGAGAGCTAGAATGATGCTGGTGTAGAAGCCCCTGTGGTGCCAGCTTCCACTATCAGTATGTGTGTGTGTGTGTGTGTGTGTGTGTGTGTGTGTGTGTGTGTGTGTGTGTGTGTGTGTGTGTGTGTGTGTGTGTGTCAGAGATAACTGAGTAGTGCTGTCCTGGCTGGCATTCATCTCATTCAAGAGTAGAAGAGAGAGTTGCAGAGAGAGAGAAAGTATTTAGTCAGCCACCAATTTTGCAAGTTCTCCTACTTAAAAATATGAGAGAGGCCTGTAATTTTCATCATAGGTACACTTCAACTATGACAGACAAAATGAGAAAAACAATCCAGAAAATCACATTGTAGGATTTTTAATGAATTTATTTGCAAATTATGGTGGAAAATAAGTATTTGGTCACCTACAAACAAGCAAGATTTCTGGCTCTCACAGACCTTTAACTTCTTCTTTAAGAGGCTCCTCTGTCCTCCACTCGTTACCTGTATTAATGGCACCTGTTTGAACTTGTTATCAGTATAAAAGACACCTGTCCACAAACTCAAACAGTCACACTCCAAACTCCACTATGGCCAAGACCAAAGAGCTGTCTAAGTACACCAGAAACACAATTATAGACCTGCACAAGGCTGGGAAGACTGAATCTGTAATAGGTAAGCAGCTTGGTTTGAAGAAATCAACTGTGGGAGCAATTATTAGGAAATGGAAGACATACAAGACCACTGATAATCTCCCTCGATCTGGGGCTCCACGCAAGATCTCACCCCGTGGGGTCAAAATTATCACAAGAACGGTGAGCAAAAATCCCAGGACCACATGGGGGGACCTTGTGAAAACCTCCTTCCATCAGCAAGGGCATTGAAGATGAAACGTGGCTGGGTCTTTCAGCATGACAATGATCCCAAACACACCGTCCGGGCAACGAAGGAGTGGCTTCGTAAGAAGCATTTCAAGGTCCTGGAGTGGCCTAGCCAGTCTCCAGATCTCAACCCCATAGAAAATCTTTGGAGGGAGTTGAAAGTCTGTGTTGCCCAGCAAAAGCCCCAAAACATCACTGCTCTAGAGGAGATCTGCATGGAGGAATGGGACAAAATGCCAGCAACAGTTTGTGACTTACAGAAAACGTTTGACCTCTGTCATTGCCAACAAAGGGTATTTAACAAAGTATCGAGATAAACTTTTGTTATTGACCAAATACTTATTTTCCACCATAATTTGCAAATAAATTCATGAAAGAAAATTGGTGGCTGACTAAATACTTTTTTCCCCCACTCCATACAGTGCCTTGTGAAAGTATTTGGCCCCCTTGAACTTTGCAACCTTTTGCCACATTTCAGGCTTCAAACATAAAGATATAAAACTGCATTTTTTTGTGAAGAATCAACAACAAGTGGGACACAATCATGAAGTGGAACGACATTTATTGGATATTTCAAACTTTTTTAACAAATCAAAAACTGAAAAATTGGGCGTGCAAAATTATTCAGCCCCCTTAAGTTAATACTCTGTAGCGCCACCTTTTGCTGCGATTACAGCTGTAAGTCGCTTGGGGTATGTCTCTATCAGTTTTGCACATCGAGAGACTGACATTTTTTCCCATTCCTCCTTGCAAAACAGCTCGAGCTCAGTGAGGTTGGATGGAGAGCATTTGTGAACAGCAGTTTTCAGTTCTTTCCACAGATTCTCGATTGGATTCAGGTCTGGACTTTGACTTGGCCATTCTAACACCTGGATATGTTTATTTTTGAACCATTCCATTGTAGATTTTGCTTTATGTTTTGGATCATTGTCTTGTTGGAAGACAAATCTCCGTCCCAGTCTCAGGTCTTTTGCAGACTCCATCAGGTTTTCTTCCAGAATGGTCCTGTATTTGGCTCCATCCATCTTCCCATCAATTTTAACCATCTTCCCTGTCCCTGCTGAAGAAAAGCAGGCCCAAACCATGATGCTGCCACCACCATGTTTGACAGTGGGCATGGTGTGTTCAGGGTGATGAGCTGTGTTGCTTTTACGCCAAACATAACGTTTTGCATTGTTGCCAAAAAGTTCAATTTTGGTTTCATCTGACCAGAGCACCTTCTTCCACATGTTTCCACATGTTTGTATCCAAATCCGGCTTTAAACTTCTTCACAACAGTATCTCGGACCTGCCTGGTGTGTTCCTTGTTCTTCATGATGCTCTCTGCGCTTTTAACGGACCTCTGAGACTATCACAGTGCAGGTGCATTTATACGGAGACTTGATTACACACAGGTGGATTGTATTTATCATCATTAGTCATTTAGGTCAACATTGGATCATTCAGAGATCCTCACTGAACTTCTGGAGAGAGTTTGCTGCACTGAAAGTAAAGGGGCTGAATAATTTTGCACGCCCAATTTTTCAGTTTTTGATTTGTTAAAAAAGTTTGAAATATCCAATAAATGTCGTTCCACTTCATGATTGTGTCCCACTTGTTGTTGATTCTTCACAAAAAAATACAGTTTTGTTTTACAGTGCAAGGCACTGTATATCTCTCTCCCACTCTCTCCTCTCTACTCCATCTCTCTCTCTCTTCTCTCTCCCATCTCTCTCTCTTCTCTCTCCATCTCTCTCTCTTCTCTCTCCATCTCTCTCTCTTCTCTCTCCATCTCTCTCTCCTCTCTCCATCTCTTTCTCTTCTCTCTCCATCTCTCTCTCTTCTCTCTCCATCTCTCTCTCTTCTCTCTCTCTTCTCTCTCCATCTCTCTCTCATCTCTCTCCATCTCTCTCTCTTCTCTCTCCATCTCTCTCTCATCTCTCTCCGTCTCTCTCTCATCTCTCTCCATCTCTCTCTCATCTCTCTCCATCTCTCTCTCTTCTCTCTCCATCTCTCTCTTCTCTCTCCTTCCCTCTCTTTCTCCTCTCTCTCTCTCTCACCTTCTTCACCTCTCTCTCTCTCTCTCTCTCTCTCTCTTCTCTCCATCTCTCTCTCTTCTCTCTCTTGCCGCCAGTCAGTGTAGACATCAGAGGCACAGCACAGTGGAGATGCACACACACACACACACACACACACACACACACACACACACACACACACACACACACACACACACACACGCATGCACACACACATACCCTACTACATACACAGACCCAACCAACAAGCACATATCTCCCCCCTCTACACAAGTCTGCTGCTGTGGCTAGGTGATGTGAGATCGTGTAGAGGTGGTGGTGTCTGCTGCTGTGGCTAGGTGGTGTGAGATAGTGTAGAGGTGGTTTCTGCTGCTGTGGCTAGGTGGTGTGGCTAGGTGCTGTGGCTAGGTGGTGGTGTCTGCTGCTGTGGCTAGGTGGTGTGGCTAGGTGCTGTGGCTAGGTGCTGTGGCTAGGTGGTGTAGCTAGGTGGTGTGGCTTGGTGGTGTGGCTAGGTGCTGTGGCTAGGTGGTGTGGCTAGGTGCTGTGGCTAGGTGGTGTGGCTAGATGCTGTGGCTAGGTGGTGTGGCTAGGTGGTGTGGCTAGGGGGTGTGGCTAGGTGGTGTGGCTAGGTGGTGTGGCTAGGTGCTGTGACTAGGTGGTGTGGCTAGGTGCTGTGGCTAGGTGGTGGTTCTAGGTGGTGTGGCTAGGTGCTGTGGCTAGGTGGTGGTTCTAGGTGGTGGTTCTAGGTGGTGTGGCTAGGTGGTGTAGCTAGGTGGTGTGGCTAGGTGCTGTGGCTAGGTGCTGGTTCTAGGTGGTGGTTCTAGGTGGTGCGGCTAGGTGCTGTGGCTAGGTGCTGGTTCTAGGTGGTGGTTCTAGGTGGTGTGGCTAGGTGGTGTGGCTAGGTGGTGGTTATAGGTGGTGTGGCTAGGTGCTGGGTCTAGGTGGTGTGGCTAGGTGGTGTGGCTAGGTGCTGGTTCTAGGTGGTGGTTCTAGGTGGTTTGGCTTGGTGGTGTGGCTGGGTGGTGTGGCTAGGTGGTGTGGCTGGGTGGTGTGGCTAGGTGGTGTGGCTAGGTGGTGTGGCTGGGTGGTGTGGCTAGGTGGTGTGTCAGCATTGTGGTCTGACTAAATAAGGCCAGACTGGAGTCAGTTTATCAGCACCGGCCAGGAATACATTCCCTCCTGCCATCGCTATCATCTCTCTCCTGTGTGTGTGTGTGTGTGTGTGTGTGTGTGTGTGTGTGTGTGTGTGTGTGTGTGTGTGTGTGTGTGTGTGTGAGAGTGTGTGTGAGAGTGTGTGAGAGAGTGTGTGTGTGTGTGTGTGTTCGGGGGGGT
Source organism: Oncorhynchus mykiss (assembly GCF_057628025.1). NCBI lineage: Eukaryota > Metazoa > Chordata > Actinopteri > Salmoniformes > Salmonidae > Oncorhynchus > Oncorhynchus mykiss. The sequence goes on from NC_143036.1 coordinate 4,667,278, forward strand.
TAGCTGATACAGTACACACTTGTTGCCGTTACGGTTCTGCTATCATCTGGCTGGATTTCAGACAGCTGTACGGCTGACACACACACACACACACACACACACACACACACACACACACACACACACACACACACACACACACACACACACACACACACACCACTATCTTTCAGCAGCATGGGGTGTGTGCTGACCACTACTGTTCCATTCAATATCACATCAATATATTCACTATAATGTCTAGAGATCAAATACTGTATAGTGTTTATAACTTGTTTATGACCTGTTTGTAACATGTTTATGACTTGTTTATGACTTGTTTATGACTTGTTTATGACTTGTTTATGACTTGTTTATAACTTGTTTATAATGCTTCTCATACTTACTTGATCATTTCTTCAGATGTAGTTTTTTAACATGGTCATGAATCCACCTGCTCCAGATCTTTGAGTCCTGTGGTTGGCGTGTTGCGTGTTAGGTCCAGATGTTTGAGTCATGTGGTTGGCGTGTTGCGTGTTAGGTCCAGATCTTTAGTGTGTCTTTAGTGTGTATCTGGAACCAGACCAGAGTCCCACTCTCTCTCTCCCCCCCTGTCTCTCTCTGTCTCCCCCCCCCCTGTCTCTCTCTCTGTATCTCTCTCTCTCCTTCTCTCTCTGCCTCTCTTCATTAGTATCTGTCTCTGTCTCTCTCTGTTTCTCTTCGTTATTATCTGTCTCTGTCTCTCTCTCTCTCTCTCTCTTCATTAGTATCAGTCTCTGTCTCTGTCTCTCTCTGTTTCTCTTCGTTAGTATCTGTCTGTCTCTGTCTCTCTCTCTTCGTTAGTGTCTGTCTCTGTCTCTCTGTTTCTCTTCGTTAGTATCTGTCTCTGTCTCTCTCTGTTTCTCTTCGTTAGTATCTATCTCTGTCTCTGTCTCTCTTTCTCTCTTCGTTAGTGTCTGTCTCTGTCTCTCTTTTTCTCTTTGTTAGTATTTCTCAAATTAAATTCAAAGGTGCTTTATTGTCATGAGAAACACATGTTTAGAGAGAGAGAGAGAGAGAGAGAGAGAGTGAGAGAGAGAGAGCGAGAGAGAGAGAGCGAGAGAGAGAGAGAGAGAGAGAGAGAGAGAGACCCACAAAGAATTTGAAATCAAAACATTGATTAACTCCTATATCTGTTAATGTCACCACCACTATGTGTTTGGCCTGCTATGGCTCCCAATCAGAGGCAGCTGTCAATCGATCGTTGTCTCTGATTGAGAACCATACTTAGGCAGCCTTTTTTCCCACTATGAGTTGTGGGTAGTTGTTTTCTGTCTCTGTGTCTGCACCAGACAGAACTGTTTCGTGTTGGTCTAGTTTTGTTATTTTGCTCTTAGTGTTCTGAGTTAAAATACATATGAACATGGACACTTACCACGCTGCATATTGGTAGGATCCTTCCTACTCCTCCTCAGACGAAGAGGACAGCCGTTACAGTTAGGGAAAATATCACAAATATTATGACAGGTTGCCATGAAAACAGGTCAACCAGTGGAGCACAAACAACAAACAACATTGTAACAACTAATATTAATCTGATGACTTATCTTCCCCTGCTTCATACTACAACTCAGATGTACATGGCGGCTTTGCTTCGAGCTCCGAGGAAACTTTGCAGTATTTTTTATTTATTTTTGTTATTTCTTACATTATTATTATCTATTTACATTATGTTTTTTTGTTTTATTACATACGGCCGGAAATATCTTTTGGACATCAGAGCGGCGGTATTACGACCAGAAATATGACTTTCTACAATTGGATTCTTTGTTCGTTGTTCAACTTGTCCAAGAGTGCTGCTCCAAGTCGCCGCCAGCGGGGAAGAGGTATTCAGAGTTCTAGTCATCCACCGCTGCCGAGTATTTTACTCACTAATGTCTCTGGACAATAAAGTAGATGAGCTCAGGGCGAGGATGTACTTCCGGAGAGACATCAGGGACCGTAACATACTCTGTTTCACGGAATCATGTCTCTCTCCGGATATAGTGTTCCGTCCATTCAGCCATCAGGGTTCTCAGTACATTGCGCAGACAGGAAATAATGAATTCCCCAGGAAGAGGAATGACTTACCACTCATGATGCGATTGTGATAACATACAGAAACTGAAGTCCTTTTGTCCACCCGACCTAGAATACCTTACAATCAAATGCAGACCGTATTACCTCCCAAGAGAATTCTCTTTGGTTATGGTCACAGAAGTGTATATTCCCCCTCAAGCCGATAGCACAAAGGCCCTCAAGAAACTACACTGGACTTTGTGCAAACTGGAAACCACATATCCTGAGGCTGAATTTATTGTAACTTGGGATTTTAACTAATATGAGGAAAACACATTTGATTAACACATTGACTGCAGTACTCGTGCTAAAATAACTCTCAACCATTGTTTCTCTCTAATCTGGGCCTACAAAGGCCTCCCCCATCCTCCCTTCGGCAAATCAGATCACAACTCTATTCTGCTCCTGCCTTCCTATAGGCAGAAACTCAAACAGGAAGTACCCGTCCTAAGGTCTATTCAATGCTTGTCTAACCAATCGGGATCCATGCTTCACAATTGTTTTGATCACGTGGACTGGGATATGTTACGGGTTGCCTCTGAGAATAACACTGACACGTATACACTGACACGGTGACTGAGTTCATATGTGTAGGAGATGTGGTACCCACTGCGACTAATAAACCTACCCAAACCAGAAACCGTGGATAGATGGCAGCATTAAAACTAAGGTGACTGGGAATCTGGGCAGATAGTCCTTGCATAAGGCAATCAGACAGGCAGAATGTCAGCACAGAGATAAAGTGAAGTCGCATTTCAACACAAGACGTAAGTGGCAGAGTCTACAAACAATCATAGACTACAAAGGGAAAACCAGCCAGATTGCGGACAACAACGTGCTACCAGACAAGCTAAACACCCGCTTTAAGGATAACACAGTGTCACCGACATGGCCCGCATCCAAGGACTGTGGGCTCTTGTTCTCCGTGGCTGATGTGAGTAAGACATTTAAGCATTTTAACCCTCGCAAGGCCGCTGGTCCAGGCAGTATCCCTAGCCGCGTCCTCAGAGCATGCGCAGACCAGCTGGCTGGAGTTTTTACGGACATATTGAACCTCTCCCTATCCCAGTCTGCTGTCCCCACATGCTTCAAGATGGCCACCATAGTTCCTGTACATAAGAAAGCAAAGGTAACTGAACTTAATGACTATTGCCCAGTAGAACTCACTTCTGTCATCATGAAGTGTTTTGAGAGACTAGTCAAGGATCATATCACCTCTACCCTACCTGACACCCTAGACCCACTTCAATTTACTTACCGCCCCAACAGATCCATGGATGATGCAATCCCTATCACACTGCACACTGCCCTATCACATCTGGACAAGAGGAATACCTATGTAAGAATGACTACAGCTCAGCTTTCAACACCATAGTACTGTACTCTCCAAGCTCATCATTAAGCTTAAGGCCCTGGGTCTCAACCCCGCCCTGTGCAATTGGGTCCTGGACTTCCTGATGGGCCGCCCCCAGGTGGTGAAGGTAGGAAACAACACTTCCACTATGCTGATCCTCAACACAGGGGCCCCACAGGGGTGCGTGCTCAGCCCCCTCCTGTACTCCCTGTTCATCTATGACTCCAACTCAATCATCAAGTTTGCAGACAACACAACAGTAGTAGGCCTGATTAACCAACCACGACGAAACAACGTACAGGGCGAGGTCAGTACAGGTACATCAAAGCAGGGACCGAGAGACTGAAAACAGCTTCTATCTCAAGGCCATCAGACTGTTAAACAGCTTCTATCTCAAGGCCATCAGACTGTTAAACAGCTTCTATCTCAAGGCCATCAGACTGTTAAACAGCTTCTATCTCAAGGCCATCAGACTGTTAAACAGCTTCGATCTCAAGGCCATCAGACTGTTAAACAGCTTCTATCTCAAGGCCATCAGACTGTTAAACAGCTTCTATCTCAAGGCCATCAGACTGTTAAACAGCTTCTATCTCAAGGCCATCAGACTGTTAAATATCCATCACTAGCCGCCTACCACCCGGTTACTCTCCCTGCACCCTAGAGACTGCTGCCCCATGTACATAGACATGGAATCACTAGTCACTGTAATAATAATGTTTACGTTCTGTTTTACTCATCTCATATGTATATACTGTATTCTACTGTATTCTAGTCAATGCCACTCTGACATTGCTCGTCCTAATATTTATATATTTCGTACATCCTTTCTTTTACATTTAGATGTGTGTGTGTTGTAGTGAATTGTTAGATGCACTGTTGGAGCACAAGCATGTCACTACACCCGCAATAACATGCCATTAACTGACCAGGTGAATCCAGGTGAACACTATGATCCCTTATTGATGTCGCCTTTCTTAAGGCTGAGATCCCGTTAACGGGATCGATATGACCACAGCCAGTGAAAGTGCAGGGCGCCAAATTCAGAACAACAGAAATCCCATAGTTAAAATTCCTTAGAAATAGAAGTATTTCACACCATTTTAAAGATACACTGCTTGTTAATCCCACCACAGTGTCCGATTTCAAATAGGCTTTACGGGCGAAAGCACCACGAACGATTATGTTAGGTCAGAACCAAGTCACAGAAAAGGCCAAAATCTGAAATAGAGAGAAAATGAATCACTAATCTTTGATGATCTTCATCAGATGACACTCACAGGACTTCATGTTACACAATACATGTATGTTTTGTTCGATAAAGTTCATATTTATAAAAAAAAATCTCAGTTTACATTGGCGCGTTATGTTCAGTTATGTTCAGTAGTTCCAAAAACATCCAGTGATTTTGCAGAGAGCCACATCAATTTACAGAAATACTCATCATAAATGTTGATGAAAATACAAGTGTTATGCATGGAACTTTAGATACACTTCTCCTTAATGCAGTCCGGCGCTCAGAGACCAAACAAGCCAAAAAGATATCCGCCATATTGTGCAGTCAACAGAAGTCAGAAATAAAATTATAAATATTCACTTACCTTTGATGATCTTCATCAGAATGCACTCTTAGGAATCACAGTTCCACAATACATTTTTGTTTTGTTTGATAATGTCCATCATTTATGTCCAAATAGCTACTTTTTTTAGCGCGTTTTGTAAACAAATCCAAACTCACGAAGCGTGTTCACTAGGAGCAGACAAATTGTCCAAAAGTTCTACAGTCTGTAGAAACATGTCAAACAATGTATAGAATCAATCTTTTGGATGTTTTTAACCTGTTGCGTCGAGCAATCCCGTATCCGGGAGTGTAATTATAGCCTCAAGCTCATTACCATAACGCAACGTTAACTATTCATGAAAATCACAAATGAAATGAAATAAATATATTGGCTCACAAGCTTAGCCTTTTGTTAACAACACTGTCATCTCAGATTTTCAAAATATGCTTTTCAACCATAGCTACACAAGCATTTGTGTAAGAGTATTGATAGCTAGCATAGCATTAAGCCTAGCATTCAGCAGGCAACATTTTCACAAAAACAAGAAAAGCATTCAAATAAAATCATTTACCTTTGAAGAACTTCGGATGTTTTCAATGAGGAGACTCTCAGTTAGATAGCAAATGTTCAGTTTTTCCAAAAATATTATTTGTGTAGGAGAAATCGCTCCGTTTGGCTAAGAAAAAAAAACGAAAATTGGGTCATTACAACGCCAAACTTTTTTCCAAATTAACTCCATAATATCGACAGACACATGGCAAACGTTGTTTAGAATCAATCCTCAAGGTGTTTTTCACATATCTATTCGATGATAAGTCATTCGTGGCAGTTTAGTTTCTCCTCTGAAGCAAATGGAAAAATACACGCAGCTGGAGATTGCGCAATAATTGCAACGGAGGACACAAGACGGAGCACCTGGTAAATGTAGTCTCTTATGGTCAATCTTCCAATGCTATGCCTACAAATACGTCACAATGCTGCAGACACCTTGGGGAAACGACAGAAAGTGTAGGCTCATTCCTGGCGCATTCACAGCCATATAAGGAGACATTGGAACACAGCGCATTCAAAATCTGGGTCATTTCCTGTCTGAAATGTCATCTTGGTTTCGCCTGTAGCATCAGTTCTGTGGCACTCACAGATAATATCTTTGCAGATTTGGAAACGTCAGAGTGTTTTCTTCCCAAAGCTGTCAATAATATGCATAGTCGAGCATATTTTCGTGACAAAATATCGCGCTTAAAACGGGAACGTTTTTTTATCCAATAATGAAATAGCGCCCCCAGTTCCAAGAAGATTAAATCTTCAATATTGTTCCAACCGGAGAATTCCTTTGTCTGTAGAAAAGCAATGGAACGCGAGTTACCTCTCACGTGAACGAGCGTCACGAGCTTGTGGCACTGTGCCAGACCACTGACTCAAAGAGCCCTTATGAGCCCCTCCTTTACAGTAGAAGCCTCAAACACGTTTCTAAAGACGGTTGACATCTAGTGGAAGCCTTAGGAAGTGCAACATGACCAATATCCCACTGTCTCTTCAATAGGGAATGAGTTGAAAAATGACCAACCTCAGATTTCCCACTTCCTTGTTGGATTTAATCTCAGGTTTATGCCTGCCATATGAGTTCTGTTATACTCAAAGACAGTCAAACAGTTTTAGAAACTTCAGAGTGTTTTCTATCCAAATACTGGGACTGAGTAGCAGGCAGTTTACTCTGGGCACCTCTGAGCACCTTATTCATCCAAGCTACTCAATACTGCCCCCAGCCATAAGAAGTTAAATCCACTTCAATGAGTGTAGATGAAGGGGAGGAGACAGGTTGAAGAAGGTTAGAGAGAGACAGAGAGAGAGAGAGAAACTAAAGCATCATTATTTTGGTCCGTGTGCAGAAATGTGTTAGGTCAGAGATTTTGTTGGTGTCAGATGGATTGAATTTCACTGACTCTCTTTGTACTGGAGATCGAGCAGGGAGGGGAGAGGTTGAGAGATGAGGTAGAGAGAGGAGAGAGAGGAAATAGAGGTGGGAAAGAGAGGAGAGAGAAATAGAGAGAGAGGAGGTAGAGAGAGGGGAGAGAGGAAATAGAGGAGGGAAAGAGAGGAGAGAGAAAGAGAGAGAGAGGAGCGGGAGAGAGGGTAAAGAGAGAGAGAGAGAGAGAGAGAGAGATGAGTCAGCTTATAGAGAGAGAGGGGTTATAGGGTTGGAATAAAGACTTTAACACATGTATTCTTCCATTGTAGTGATTAAATATGAAACAGTACTAACCATGGTTTATCTCTCTCTCTCTCTCTCTCTCTCTCTCTCTCTCTCTCTCTCTCTGTCTCTCTCTGTCTCTCTCTGTCTCTGTCTCTCTCTCTCGCTCTCTCTCTGTCTCTCTCTGTCTCTGGCTCTCTCTCTCTCTCTGTCTCTCTCTCTCTCTCTCTCTCTCTCTCTCTCTTTCTCTCTCTCTCTCTCTCATTCTCTCTCTCTCTCTCTCTCTCTCTCTCTCATTCTCTCTCTCCCTCTCTCTCACTCATTCTCTCTCTCTCTCTTCTCATTTACTTTACAATATCACAGCTCCAGCTTGGTCTGGCAGGATTTCTGCATTATTAAACACATTCCAAATGGCACCCTGTTCCCTATATAGTGCACTACTTTAGACCAGAGCCCTGTGCAGCCCTATTCCCTATATAGTGCACTACTTTTGACTACTGCCATGTGGGACACATTAATTTTCCACTTCTCCAAGACTGTCTTGGCCCGGTGTTATACACAATATATAATATAATCATACTATTATAATATACAGTACCAGTCAAAAGTTTGGACACACCTTCTCATTCCAGGGTTTTTCTTTATTTTTACAATTTTTCTACATTGTAGAATAATAGTGAAGACATCAAACCTATGAAATAACACCTATGGAATCATGTGTTAACAAGTGTTAAACAAATCAAAAAGGGGAAGGGAAGGGAGGAGAGGAGAGGATAGGAGAGGAGAGGAGAGGAGAGGATAGGAGAGGAGAGGAGAGGGGAGGAGGAGAGGAGAGGAGAGGAGAGGAGAGGGAGGGAGGGAGGGAGGGAGGGAGGGAGGGAGGGAGGGAGGGAGGGAGGGAGGGAGGGAGGGAGGGAGGAGAGGAGAGGGATGGAGGGAGGGAGGAGGAGAGGGGACAGAAGAGGATAGGTGAGGGAGGAGAGGGAGAGGGAGGGAGGGAGGGAGGGAGGGAGGGAGGGAGGGAGGGAGGGAGGGAGGGAGGGAGGGAGGGAGGGAGGGGAGGAGAGGAGAGGGAGGGAGGGAGGGAGGGTGGGAGGGAGGGAGGGAGGGAGGGAGGGAGGGAGGGAGGGGAGAGGAGAGGAGAGGAGAAGGGAGGGAGGGAGGGAGGGAGGGAGGGAGGGAGGGAGGGAGGGAGGGAGGGAGGGAGGGAGGGAGGGAGGAGCATCTATAATTCTGTCTGTCTCAACTAGACTGTAGGTGTATTGTCATGATGTGAAGACAGTGGATACACTTCTATCAGCTTTTGAAGGAAAAGCAGCCAACAAGGGCTCAGCATATGTGGGAACTCCTTCAAGACTGTTGGATTAGCATTCCAGGTGAAGATGGTTGAGAGAATGCCAATAGTGTGCAAAGCTGTTATTAAAAAATACTAAATTAAAGTAACAAATAATTAAAGAGCAGCAGTAAAATAACAGTTGCGAGGCTATATACAGGGAGTACTGGTACAGAGTCAATGTGGAGACTATATACAGGGGGTACCGGTACAGAGTCAATGTGGAGACTATATACAGGGGGTACCGGTACAGAGTCAATGTGGAGGCTATATACAGGGAGTACTGGTACAGAGTCAATGTGGAGACTATATACAGGGGGTACCGGTACAGAGTCAATGTGGAGGCTATATACAGGGAGTACTGGTACAGAGTCAATGTGGAGACTATATACAGGGGTACCGGTACAGAGTCAATGTGGAGACTATATACAGGGAGTACTGGTACAGAGTCAATGTGGAGACTATATACAGTAGGTACTGGTACAGAGTCAATGTGGAGGCTATATACAGGGGGTACTGGTACAGAGTCAATGTGGAGACTATATACAAGGAGTACTGGTACAGAGTCAATGTGGAGACTATATACAGTAGGTACTGGTACAGAGTCAATGTGGAGACTATATACAGTAGGTACTGGTACAGAGTCAATGTGGAGACTATATACAGTAGGTACTGGTACAGAGTCAATGTGGAGACTATATACAGTAGGTACTGGTACAGAGTCAATGTGGAGGCTATATACAGGGGGTACCGGTACAGATTCAATGTGGAGGCTATATACAGGGGGTACTGGTACAGAGTCAATGTGGAGGCTATATACAGGTGGTACCGGTACAGAGTCAATGTGGAGGCTATATACAGGGGGTACCGGTACAGAGTCAATGTGGAGACTATATACAGGTGGTACCGGTACAGAGTCAATGTGGAGGCTATATACAGGTGGTACCGGTACAGAGTCAATGTGGAGGCTATATACAGGTGGTACCGGTACAGAGTCAATGTGGAGGCTATATACAGGGGGTACTGGTACAAAGTCAATGTGGAGACTATATACAGGGGGTACCGGTACAGAGTCAAATGTGGAGACTATATACAGGGGGTATCGGTACAGAGTCAATGTGGAGGCTACATACAGGGTGTTATGGTACACAGTCAATGTGGAGGCTATATACAGGTGGTACCGGTACAGAGTCAATGTGGAGGCTATATACAGGGGGTACCGGTACAGAGTCAATGTGGAGACTATATACAGGGGGTATCGGTACAGAGTCAATGTGGAGGCTACATACAGGGGGTACCGGTACAGAGTCAATGTGGAGGCTATATACAGGGGGTACCGGTACAGAGTCAATGTGGAGACTATATACAGGGTGTTACAGTACAGAGTCAATGTGGAGGCTATATACAGGGGGTACTGGTACAGAGTCAATGTGGAGGCTATATACAGGGGGTACTGGTACAGAGTCAATGTGGAGGCTATATACAGGGTGGTACCGGTACAGAGTCAATGTGGAGGCTATATACAGGGGGTACCGATACTGAGTCAATGTGGAGGCTATATACAGGGTGTACTGGTACAGAGTCAATGTGGAGGCTAAATACAGGGGGTACCAGTACAGAGTCAATGTGGAGGCCATGTACAGGGGGTACCAGTATTGAGTCAATGTGGAGACTATATACAGGGGGACCAGTACAGAGTCAATGTGGAGGCTATATACAGGGGGTACCGATACTGAGTCAATGTGGAGGCTATATACAGGGGGTACCGATACTGAGTCAATGTGGAGGCTATATACAGGGGGTACCAGTACAGAGTCAATGTGGAGACTATATACAGGGGGTACCAGTATTGAGTCAATGTGGAGGCTATATTACAGGGGGTACCAGCATTGAGTCAATGTGGAGGCTATATACAGGGGGTACCAGTATTGAGTCAATGTGGAGACTATATACAGGGGGTACCGGTATTGAGTCAATGTGGAGGCTATATACAGGGGGTACCAGTATTGAGTCAATGTGGAGGCTATATACAGGGGGTACCAGTATTGAGTCAATGTGGAGACTATATACAGGGGGTACCGGTACAGAGTCAATGTGGAGGCTATAGACAGGGTGTTACGGTACAGAGTCAATGTGGAGGCTATATACAGGGGGTACCGGTACAGAGTCAATGTGGAGGCTATATACAGGGGGTACCGGTACAGAGTCAATGTGGAGGCTATATACAGGGGGTACCAGTACAGAGTCAATGTGGAGACTATATACAGGGTGTTACTGTACAGAGTCAATGTGGAGGCTATATACAGGTGGTACTGGTACAGAGTCAATGTGGAGACTATATACAGGGGGGTACCGGTACAGAGTCAATGTGGAGGCTATATACAGGGGGTACCGGTACAGAGTCAATGTGGAGACTATATACAGGGGGTACCGGTACAGAGTCAATGTGGAGGCTATATACAGGGGGTACCGGTACAGAGTCAATGTGCAGGCTATATACAGGGTGTTACAGTACAGAGTCATGTGGAGGCTATATACAGGGTATTACAGTACAGAGTCAATGTGGAGGCTATATAGAGGGGGTACCGGTACAGAGTCAATGTGCGGGGCCACAGGTTAGTTTAGGTAATTGAGGTAATATGTACATGTAGGTAGACTGGATAATAAGCCAAATGTAGCAGCAGCATAGAAGAGGGGGGGGGGGGGCAATGCAAATAGTCATTTGATTTGATGTTCAGGAGTCGTATGTCTTGTGGGTAGAAGCCTTTTAGAAGCCTCTCTAGACTTGGTGCTCCGGAACCTCTCGCCGTAAGGTACCAGAGAGAACAGTCTATGAATAGGGTGGCTGGAGTCTTTGACCATTTTTAGGGCCCTCCTCTGACATCGCCTGATATAGAGTTCCTGGATGGCAGGAAGCTTGACCCCAGTGATGTACTCTGTAGTGCCTTGCGGTCGCGGCCGAGCAGTTGCCATACGAGGCAGTGATGCAACCAGTCAGGATGCTCTCGATGGTGCAGCTGTAGAACTTTTTGAGGATCTGAGGACCCATGCCAAATCTTTTCAGTCTCCTGAGGGGGAAAAGGATTTGTCATGCCCTCTTCACGACTGTCTTGGTGTGTTTGGACCATGTTAGTTTGTTGGTGATGTGGACACCAAGGAACTTGAAGCTCTCAACCTGCTCCACTACAGCCCCGTCGATGAGAATGGGGGCGTGAGATTGGCCACCTTTCTCTGTCCCCAATATGTCCACCTTTCTCTCTCCTCAATATGTCCACCTTTCTCTTTCCTCAATATGTCCACCTTTCTCTCTCCCCAATATGTCCACCTTTCTATCTCCCCAATATGTCCACCTTTCTCTCTCCTCAATATGTCCACCTTTCTCTCTCCCCAATATGTCCACCTTTCTCTCTCCCCAATATGTCCACCTTTCTCTCTCCTCAATATGTCCACCTTTCTCTCTCCCCAATATGTCCACCTTTCTCTCTCCCCAATATGTCCACCTTCTCTCTCCCCAATATGTCCACCTTTCTCTCTCCCCAATATGTCCACCTTTCTCTCTCCCCAATATGTCCACCTTTCTCTCTCCCCAATATGTCCACCTTTCTCTCTCCCCAATATGTCCACCTTTCTCTGTCCCCAATATGTCCACCTTTCTCTCTCCTCAATATGTCCACCTTTCTCTCTCCTCAATATGTCTTTCTCTCTCCCCAATATGTCCACCTTTCTCTCTCCCCAATATGTCCACCTTTCTCTCTCCCCAATATGTCCACCTTTCTCTCTCCCCAATATGTCCACCTTTCTCTCTCCCCAATATGTCCACCTTTCTCTCTCCCCAATATGTCCACCTTTCTCTCTCCCCAATATGTCCACCTTTCTCTGTCCCCAATATGTCCACCTTTCTCTCTCCTCAATATGTCCACCTTTCTCTCTCCTCAATATGTCTTTCTCTCTCCCCAATATGTCCACCTTTCTCTCTCCTCAATATGTCCACCTTTCTCTCTCCCCAATATGTCCACCTTTCTCTCTCCTCAAAATGGGAGAGGGGGAGGGAGGGAGAGAGGGAGGTGTTAGAGGGGAGAGGGAGAGGGAGGAGAGAGCTAGAACGAGAGAGGGAGGGAGGTGGTAGAGGGAGAGGGAGGAGGGAGCGAGAGGGGGAGGTGGTAGAGGGGAGAGGGAGGAGGGAGCGAGAGGGAGGGAGAGGGGAGAGGGAGAGGGAGGAGGGAGGAAGAGAGGGAGGTGGTAGAGGGGAGAGAGGGAGGAGGGAGGAAGAGAGGGAGGTGGTAGAGGGGAGAGGGAGGAGGGAGGAGAGAGGGAGGTGGTAGAGGGGAGAGGGAGGAGGGAGGAAGAGAGGGAGGTGGTAGAGGGGAGGGAGGAGGGAGGAAGAGAGGGAGGTGGTAGAGGGGAGAGGGAGGAAGAGAGGGAGGTGGTAGAGGGAGAGGGAGGAAGAGAGGGGAGGTGGTAGAGGGAGGAGGGAGGAAGAGAGGGAGGTGGTAGAGGGGAGGGAGAGGGAGGAAGAGAGGGAGGGAGAGGGGAGAGGGAGGAAGAGAGGGGAGGTGGTAGAGGGGAGAGGGAGGAAGAGAGGGAGGTGGGAGAGAGGGGGAGAGGGAGGAAGAGAGGGAGGTGGTAGAGGGGAGAGGGAGGAAGAGAGGGAGGTGGGTAGAGGGGATAGGGAGGAAGAGAGGGAGGTGGGAGAGGGAGAGGGAGAGGGAGGAAGAGAGGGAGGTGGAGAGGGGAGAGGGAGGAAGAGAGGGAGGGTGGTAGAGGGGTATGGGAGAGGAGGGAGGAAGAGAGGGAGGTGGGAGAGGGAGAGGGAGGAAGAGAGGGAGGTGGTAGAGGGGAGAGGGAGGAAGAGAGGGAGGTGGTAGAGGGAGAGGGAGGAAGAGAGGGAGGTGGTAGAGGGGTATGGGAGAGGAGGGAGGAAGAGAGGGAGGTGGTAGAGGGGAGAGGGAGAGGGAGGAGGGAGGAAGAGAGGGAGGTGGTAGAGGGGTATGGGAGAGGAGGGAGGAAGAGAGGGAGGTGGTAGAGTGGAGAGGGAGGAGGGAGGAAGAGAGGAAGGTGGTAGAGGGAGAGGGAGGAAGAGAGGGAGGTGGTAAGGGGTATGGAGAGGGAGGGAGGAAGAGAGGGAGGTGGTAGAGGGAGAGGGAGAGGGAGGGAGGGAGGAAGAGAGGGAGGTGGTAGAGGGGTATGGGGGAGAGGAGGGAGGAAGAGAGGGAGGTGGTAGAGTGGAGAGGGAGGAGGGAGGAAGAGAGGGAGGTGGTAGAGGGGAGGGAGGAGGGAGGAAGAGAGGGAGGTGGGTAGAGGGGTATGGGAGAGGGCTGAATTTCTCTTTAGTGACTTGAGCATATCTCATAGAGCAGCAGCCAAAAATATATAACTCCATTAGAACATGTGCTGCAGCACTGGTCACCGTCCTGCTGCTGTGTATCAATCATTCTGAATAATGTGGGCGTTGGGTTTCTCTGCTCAAGCCAGGTGTCAGAGTCAGGAGTCTAGAATCCTGACTTAACACTTTGGCTAACTCACATACTTCCTGTATCTGATCCAGCCTGGGGGGTGGGGGGGTTTAGACCGGTGTTCATTTGTTTTGATGTTGTTGTTGTTGTTGTTGTTTTTATGCCTAGGAAGGTTTCCCTGTGCCGTGTGAGTGTGTGTGTGTGTGTGTGTGTGTTTGTGTATGTATGTGTGTGTGTGTGTGTGTGTGTGTGTGTGTGTGTGTATATGTGTATGTGTGTGTGTGTGTGTGTGTGTGTGTGTGTGTGTGTGTGTGTGTGTGTGTGTGTGTGTGTGTGTGTGTGTGTGTGTGTGTGTGTGTGTGTGTGTGTGTGTATATGTGTGAACAATAGTTTGTATTACATTAACCCTGACTAATGGCTTCTAACTGTCTGAGCCAGCCTGTTAACCATGTGGGTATTGAGGGTTAATAGATGTCATTTAGCAGACACTTTTATCCATAGCACCATCCAGCTGGGTGTCCCATGTGGTGTCCCCTGTGGTGTCCCCTGTGGGGATCGAGGAGTGAGGGAGGGAGAGAGGGAGATAGGGATGGAGAGAGGGGTATGGGAGAAGGAGGAGGGAGGAGAGAGTGAGGGAGAGCGGGGAGAGAGGGAGGTGGTAGATGGGAATGGGAGAGGAGAGGGAGGAGAGTGGGAGAGAGGGAGGTGGTAGAGGGGAGAGGGAGGAGGGAGAGAGAGAGGGAGGGAGGTGTTAGAGGGGAGAGGGAGAGGGAGGAAGATAGGGAGGTGGTAGAGGAGTATGGGAGAGGGAGGTGGGAGGGGAGAGAGAGAGGGAGGCGATAGAGGGGAGAGGGGGGAGAGGGAGAGGGAGGAGGGAGGAAGAGGGGTGGTCGGCAAGGCAGAGAGAAGGAGGCTGTAGCTTAGTAATGTAGCTGGTAGACAGCCAGTAAAATGAGACATACAGTACCTCAGCAGTTCTACATCTTCTGGAGGGAGGGAGGGAGGGAGGGAGGGAGGGAGGGAGGGAGGGAGGGAAAGAGAGAAAGAGAGATAATCTGCATGCAGAATTCTGCAAAACATCCTCCGTGTAACGCAGAATACACTAAATAATGCATGCAGAGCAGAATTCAGTCCTATACCCACTAATTATCAAAATCCAGAAAAGAGACGTTAAATTCTACAACCACCTAAAAGGAAGCGATTCCCAAACCTTCCATAACAAAGCCATCACCTACAGAGAGATGAACCTGGAGAAGA
>NC_143036.1:4690000-4787500 GCF_057628025.1 Oncorhynchus mykiss
AGCTACTCTTCCTGGTGTTTGTTATGTATCCATATTAGTTCCTGCCAAGGCAGCATCTACTCCTCCTGGGGTTTATTATGGATCCCTATTAGTTCCTGCCAAGGCAGCAGCTACTCTTCCTGGGGTCCAAACACATTAAGGCACTTACATTACTTGTAAATCAAAATATAAAACACTACATCATATAACATTACTACACCACTACATATCTACAGTTCTTAATGTATAAAACCACCATTCAATAACGTGTATTTTTATCTGCTTTTTAAATCTGATTCCACTTCTTGCATCAGTTACCTGATGTGGAATAGAGTTCCATGTAGTCATTGTTCTATGTACAGTAGTACTGTGCATTTCACATAGTCTGTTCTGGACTTGGGGACTGTGAAGAGACCTCTGGTGGCATGTCTTGTGGGGTATGAACAGCTGTCTGAGCTGTGTGCTAGTAGTTTAAACACAGACAGCTCGGTTCATTCAGCTTGTCAACACTTCTTAGAAAAACAAGTAGTGATAAAATCAATCTCTCCTCCACTTTGAGAAAGGAGAGACTGACATGCATATTATTAATGTTTTCTCTCTGTGTTCATCCAAGGGCCAGCTGTGCTGCCCTGTTCTGAGCCCCACTTTGTGGGCACCTGACCACACGACTGAACAGTAGTCCAGGTGCGACAAAACCAGGGCCTGTAGGACCTGCCTTGTTGATAGTGTTGTTAAGAAGACAGCGCAGTTTTCTTATGGACAGACTTCTCCCCATTTTAGCTACTGTTGTATCAACATGTTTTGACCATAACAGTTTACATTCCAAGGTTACTCCAAGCAGTTCCTGAACTTGCTCAATTTCCACATTATTCATTACAATATTTAGTTGAGATTTAGGGTTTACAATTGTTTGCCCCAAATACAATGCTTTTAGTTTTTGAAATATTTAGGACTAATGTATTCCTTGCCACCCACTCCGAAACTAACTGCGGCTTTTTGTTAAGTGTTGCAGTCATTTCAGTCACTGTAATAGCTGACGTGTATAGTGTTGAGTCATCCACATACATAGACACACTGGCTTTACTCAAGGCCAATGACACGTCGTTAGTAAAGATCAAAAAAGTATGGGGCCTAGACAGCTGCCCTGGGGAATTCCTGAATTTATTTATGCCATAGGCAGACCTGGCTCTCGAAAGATGACAGGCAATGTGCCCACTGCCCACAAAATGAGGTGGAAACTAAACTAAACTTCCTAACTTCCAGCCAAATGTGTAACCACATTAGAGACACACATTTCCCACAGATCACACAGACTCACAAAGGATTTGAAAACCAATCAAACATTGATAAACTCCCATATCTGTTAGGTGAAATTCCACACTGCAGGTGGACTCAAGTTGTAGAAACATCTCAAGTATGATCAATGGGAAACCGGATGCAGAGTGAGGACCAAAGCGCAGCGTGTGTCAGCGTGAAATGTGTTCATGATGATATGTATAAACTCAGAACACTAAACAAAATAACAAGGAGAATGAAATGAAACCCGAAACAGTTCTGTAAGGTGACGAAAAACACAAAACAGAAAATAATCACCCACAAAACACAGGTGAGAAAAGACTACCTAAGTATGATTCTCAATCAGAGACAACGAACGACACCTGCTTCTGATTGAGAACCATACCAGGCCAAACACAAAACCACAACATAGAAAAAAGAACATAGACTACCCACCCCAACTCACGCCCTCACCAAACTAAAACAAAGACATAACAAAGGAACTAAGGTCAGAACGTGACAACATCAAACCTGGTTTAAAAAACAGATTAAGCACAACGCCTCTCCTCTATTTGACCTAGATAGTTTGTGTGTTTGTATTGATATGTAGGCTACGTGTGCCTTTAAGCTGATGTAGTTCTGTCCTTGAGCTGTTCTTGTCTATTAACGTTCTGTATTATGTCATGTTTCATGTTTTGTGTTGATTCCAGGAAGAGTAGCTGCTGCTTTCGCAACAGCTAATGGTGATCCTAATAAAATACATAATACCAGTATCATTCAACAGGAGCCTTGCCTGGCATGTCTAGGATTGACTGGGGCTTAACTGATCTACTCTGTTCGTTTCCTGTGAGTTTCTACTCTCCTTTTCCCCTCAGTCTCTACTCTGTTATTTTCCTGTCAGTCTCTACTCTGTTCATCTTCCTGTCAGTCTCTACTCTGTTCATCTTCCTGTCAGTCTCTACTCTGTTCATCTTCCTGTCAGTCTCTACTCTGTTCATCTTCCTGTCAGTCTCTACTCTGTTCATCTTCCTGTCAGTCTCTACTCTGTTCATCTTCCTGTCAGTCTCTACTCTGTTCTTCTTCCTGTTAGTCACTACTCTGTTCATCTTCCTGTCAGTCTCTACTCTGTTCATCTTCCTGTCAGTCTCTACTCTGTTATTTTCCTGTCAGTCTCTACTCTGTTCATCTTCCTGTCAGTCTCTACTCTGTTCATCTTCCTGTCAGTCTCTACTCTGTTCATCTTCCTGTCAGTCTCTACTCTGTTCATCTTCCTGTCAGTCTCTACTCTGTTCATCTTCCTGTCAGTCTCTACTCTGTTCATCTTCCTGTCAGTCTCTACTCTGTTCATCTTCCTGTCAGTCTCTACTCTGTTCTTCTTCCTGTTAGTCACTACTCTCTCTTCTTATTCCTGTTAGTCACTACTCTCTCTTCTTCTTCCTGTTAGTCACTACTCTGTTCTTCTTCCCCTCAGTCTATAGCATATTGTGAATTATTGTTGGTATTGTTGTCATCCCAAATAGCACCTAATTCACTACGCCTTCAGAAAGTTTTGGACCCCTTGACTTTTTCCACATTTTGTTACATTACATACTTATTATAAAATAGATTCAATAAATAAAAATGCTCTGTAATCTACACACATTACCCCATAATGACAAAGTGAAAACAGGTTTTTAGACATTTTTGCAAATGTATTAAAAACAAAAAACAGAAATACCTTATTTACATAAGTATTCAGACCCTTTGCTATGGTGGTTCTTCCTTTAAAAGTTGCAAGTTTACACCGCGGGACTTAGAGGTACCCAGTGTCACGGCGTCATTGCTCCAGACCACCACAAGAGGGAGTTAGAGCACACATTACGCGCTTGGGTCCCAAGGTTTTTATATGACCAATCATATCGAGTGGTTCCAATGACGATTGTGACGCGAGCCGCCCGTCCCTGGGTGAAGATGGCTGACATAACATTACGGTGGAACCAAATGTAAGTAGTTATAACGTTATAATTAGTCATGCAAAACATGAACAATGGAGAAGAATATGTTAGTTAACGTAGAGACAAACGTTTGTGCATATTCTTTTGTCATGAAGTTAATTCATGAAATTCGCTATTTAGCGAGGTGTCTGTCTCGCTAACATTAGCCAGCTAGATTGACAGTGTATGGACATGATAATGAATTTGTAATTCGTGTTGTTTACTGTTTTAGGGACTCCTGAGAAAACCAGCAAACCAGGCTGTCATCTTGTGAAAGATTGGATGTAAATAATCTAGCTAGCTAAAGCATTTATTGCAAATTAAATGTACAATTGTGTAAGCTTGCCTTGCAACGCAGCTGAAGTAATAAAAAAGATGTAGCTAACTAACGTTTTACTTGCTTATTGTGTAGTGGAGGATAAAAAAATAACTGTATGCCTATGGATGTGTAGCTAGCTACAGTATGTAGCCGATCTGTGTACGGACCCTAAAACGTTAGGTTCTGAACTAATATTCATACCAATCTATGGGGCCTAGTGGTTAGAGTGTTGGACTAGTAACCGGAAGGTTGCAAGTTCAAACCCCCGAGCTGACAAGGTCTGTCGTTCTGCCCCTGAACAGGCAGTTAACCCACTGTTCCTAGACCGTCATTGAAAATAAGAATTTGTTCTTAACTGACTTGCCTTAAATAAAGGTAAAATAATTACAAAATTGAACCTCACCAATCGTTGTTGTTGTATCAACTTCAAGTCTGAATGACATTAATGAAGCCTATAGAATATAATAACTTTATTGTGCCAAGGATGTAAGTCCTACGTAGTCCTATGTAGTGTAGTTATTACCACACATGAGATTCCCACATTGTAGCCTGTACATTGAATATATTCACTGATCATCTTCCTTGGCAAATAAAGGTGCGGTTTAGGTATGAATATCTGAGACATAATTTTTTTTTTTGTCATATTAAGTCAACATGTAATGGCGGATGGTTGTAAATCTGTGTCCATAGAGGTGTGCTCAGGTGTCCCGCAAGGTTCTATTTTGGGCCCACTGTTTTTCATTTTGTATATGTTTATCACTCCTGTTCCTGGGACATCAATGATTACACATCAGTCTATTGCATAGGTACAGAAACATGACATTTGATTTGATTTGATTTGATTTGATGATTGAAGTAAAGGCTGATTTGTAATTCATATATACAGAAGAACAACTATGCATATCTAACACCCTCCATCTGCATTAATCTGAGGACACAGGATAGTATTTCAATGAGCTACTTAATTTCAACCAGTGGAGAATGTGAAACACTTTATTGAAAGAAGTTCATTATCCAGGTGTTACAAATACATAATGCATTATAATTATGATAATTATAATATTATATTATAAATACAAGTTCAATCTGTACTTCAATGCACATATGGTGTGCATTATAAAACGAGGAAGAAAGACGAGGTGGGGAGAGAGGTGAAGAAGACAGAAAGGGAAAGAGGTGAGAACAGAGGCAGACAGCATATGATTAATGAATTACAGTGCTACCCTAATATTCTCTCAGTTCATCACAATTACAGTGTCTCTAGCGGTGTCTCCTAACCAGCCGTGGGCCCGAAGGTTATCTTAAGAGCGGGTGAGGTGGCGATGACGGGACTGGCTTCCTCTCTCACATCTAAACATACCTGCAGACGAGAGACAGAGGGTTAGAGAGAGAGCATGATTAAGCCTTGGTTTTTTAAATTCTAACACGGTCAGTCATCATAATCATCAGGAGTTAAAATGCAAAATTGACCTTGGATCAGTAACTCTGGGACTACTACATCTCTATCTCAATGTAAAGCATCTCTTTAATAATAGTTCCTGTTGACCCGACCACCTATAATCATGCTGTGACCTCTGTGTCAGCCAGTTCAGATGTGGGAGGGGTTAATCAACACAGCTGATATAACCTAGAGGATTTAGGGAGAAGGGGGAGAGGGATGAAGTGAAGAAGAGAGACTGTTATTGTCACGCCCTGGTCTTAGTATTTTGTGTTTTCTTTATTATTTTGGTCAGGCCAGGGTGTGACATGGGTTTATTTATGTGGGGTGTTTTGTCTTGGGGTTTTTGTTAGGTATTGGGTTTGTGGCTTAGTGGGGTTATCTAGGTAAGTCTATGGCTGTCTGGAGTGGTTCTCAATCAGAGGCAGGTGTTTATCGTTGTCTCTGATTTGGGAACCATATTTAGGCAGCCATATTCTTTGAGTGTTTCGTGGGTGATTGTTCCTGTCTCTGTGTTTGTTGTCACCAGAGAGGCTGTTTAGGTTTTCACACGTTTATTGTTTTGTTAGTTTATTCATGTATAGTTTTTCTTCATTAAAAAACATGAATAACAACCACGCTGCATTTTGGTCCGCCTCTCCTTCAGATGAAGAAAACCGTTACATGTAGGTTACTGTTACTGGTGGTTACTGCTACTGTAGGTTACTGTTACTGCTACTGGTGGTTACTGCTACTGGTGGTTACTGCTACTGTAGGTTACTAATACTGTAGGTTACTGTTACTGGTGCTTACTGTTACTGGTGGTTACTGCTACTGTAGGTTACTGTTACTGGTGGTTACTGCTACTGTAGGTTACTAATGCTGTAGGAGGTTACTGTTACTGTAGGTTACTAATACTGTAGGTTACTGTTACTGTAGGTTACTGTTACTGTAGGTTACTGTTACTGTAGGTTACTAATATTGTAGGTTACTGTTACTGTAGGCTACAAATACTGTAGGTTACTGTTACTGTAGGTTACTGTTACTGTAGGTTACTGTTACTGTAGGTTACTAATACTGTAGGTTACTAATATTGTAGGTTACTGTTACTGGTGGTTACTGCTACTCTAGGTTACTAATACTGTAGGTTACTAATGCTGTAGGAGGTTACTGTTACTGTAGGTTACTGTTACTGTAGGTTACTGTTACTGTAGGTTACTGTTACTGTAGGTTACTGTTACTGTAGGTTACTGTTACTGTATGTTACTAATACTGTAGGCTACTGTTACTGTAGGTTACTGTTACTGGTGGTTACTGTTACTGTAAGTTACTGTTACTGGTGGTTACTGTAGGTTACTAATATTGTAGGTTACTGTTACTGGTGGCTACTGCTACTGTAGGTTACTAATACTGTAGGTTACTGTTACTGTAGGTTACTAATACTGTAGGTTACTGTTACTGGTGGTTACTGTCTTGTACTGTAACACTGTAGTCTCTCTACTTCTCTCGTCACTATTATATAGAACATTATATCTCCCTGAGAGTGTTTAAACCCTCACCATTATTCCTACCATAACCCTCCACCATTTACCCCGATCTCCTCCAGTCCTGCCTAGTGCTCTGGGTCTCTGGGTCATTCTTTACCCCGATCTCCTCCAGTCCTGCCTAGGTCTCTGGGTCATTCTTTCCCCCGATCTCCTCCAGTCCTGCCTAGTGCTCTGGGTCTCTGGGTCATTCTTTACCCCGATCTCCTCCAGTCCTGCCTAGTGCTCTGGGTCTCTGGGTCACTCTTTACCCCGATCTCCTCCAGTCCTGCCTAGTGCTCTGGGTCACTCTATTCCCCGATCTCCTCCAGTCCTGCCTAGTGCTCTGGGTCTCTGGGTCATTCTTTACCCCGATTGTGTGTGTGTGGGGTCTCACCTGGTGTCCACACTAAGTGGCTCCAGAGTACTTTATGCTGAAAAACAGACACATGAGGACAAACAATAGAAGATAATGTCAATAGGAGATACTGTATGTGATGCAGACACCTATCGGAGTGTACCTGAAACATTTAAATATAGAGGGCTATGTGTCTCACCACTTGGTTATTGCCAGGCTAACCCCCAGGGAAATCAAGACTTGGCAGCAAACATATAGCAACAGATAGTCCAGTGAAAATGACTGTGTTAATGTGGTGTAAATCTGAAAATTAGCAGCTGACATCTTAAGGGTTTTTTAATGAATGCATGTGAGCCAGGTTCCATGTACAACAAGACAGGCAGAGAGGAAGAGAGAAATAACACAGAACAGTTTAATTACCTCTGGTTATGGACACTTTTGCCAGCAATAAAGTTTCCACGGCCCGTTCATCGGACAGTGAATGTCTGGCAATATCTACATGTTCGATCCCTTGATAAGCTCGCTCTCTGAAAGTAAAGCAAATAGCTTATATTTTGAAGATATGAAAACAATAACTGAAACTCAATCTAAAGCAGCAGATGTCGTAGCCATCAGGATAAGTCAATACAGCCCAGAAAGCTGAACACCAGACTGGTATTGTGATGGGTGATGGGAAATATGCGATGACACCTGCACCATCGACACACTGCAAAGCCTCCCTAACTCGTTGACATTGTACACAATATCAGAATAGCATTCCCTGACAGACATATTGTGACATATTGTGTTTTTTTGTAAAAAAATACAAATAAAAAGATGTCATGAAATATGATTATATTTTGTCTATGAAACAAATAGGACATGGCCTGCTTATGAGTTGCCGTGAAAGAAAGTTTGATGAATTCAACTGAAAATGGCGAGAACAAGCGTCCGTAGCTAAATGCTATGTATGTATGTATGTATGTATGTATATAACATAGTAGAATGTTATGAACTGACAAAGAATCGTAGGAGCTAACTACTAGCTATGTAAAAGTTGGATGGAAGAACGCCCAGTGCTGCTTACCTTAGATGTCATCATCACACAGTCCTTCTTCGTAGGTGTCCGCTAATGACTTCCTTTGTGTCGGAAAAAAGTTGCTTTCATAACAATTTTTTTTGATTGAAAAAAAATAATAAGTTTGCTCTCGACAAAAAGACACAAATTTACCTACATAGCATATAACAATTTGCCTGTGAATAACCACACCTTCACACAAACGTGCCACTGTATGTAGAATTCTTGACGCACAACCGAAAATGCTGCCATATCATGCCAGCACGCCCACAAGCGAGACACTCAGGATCAGAATGATGACGCAAGGAAGAGGGAAAGGAAAGAGATGGGAACAACAACGTGTTGCAAGTTGGGGAGGGGGGCTAATAGCTGAACAATACACTTTTCAACCTTTACTAAAGAGGTCTAATAGCCAAGCTAGGTGTGAACCCCCCCTCCTATCACAGACCAGATTTCCCCTAACGACCAAAGGGTAGCTTGCTACTCAATGTAATAAAGTAATGACTTTCAAATAATTTACCTGACATGTTATGTTGGCTGACAATTTGCTAGCTACGCTGTCCTTATGAACCACATAGCATTACAGCAGTATGTACCGGTATGTTAGCTAGCTACCTAACCCTTAGTAGTTATACATCAAACTTGCCAGTATATTAACTATAGGCTATCTAACAACACAACTTTTATTAACTATAGGCTATCTAACTACCCAACGTTTATTGACTTGATTATTCCCGTCATTCTTAGCTTAGCTAAATGGTATAGTCGTTGTGCGTTCTCAATTCCAGTGCTTTTGTAAATTCGCTCTGGCTCTCTACTCCGATTTCAGAGCACTTTCTTCTGAGTGTACCAGAGCGCAGAATAATTGATTTACGAGCAAACAACACCGGTTGAATATGGCCGGTGTCAGATAACGTTGGCAAAAAAAATGTAATTAAATTGTTTCCAGCAGCATTGTGGGCGTACAGTCACCAATGCTCAGGTTAATACGAAAACTGCCTAACCAGCTCAGCTAGGGTGAGTAAAATGGTCAGAGTGTTCTCATTTGAGTCTGGAAGTAGCTAACAAGCTAGCCACCATTAGCTTGGGTGCTTGACTGCCATTGTAAGGCCAGAACGCTCAAATCAACCCTACTCCTCGGCTCCTCGAATGTCCAGTGTGCGCTTCGAGAGCGAAACGGACTGAATTTACAATCTGGCAACACTGAATTTTTGAGCGTCACGTTGTACAGCGCCATATTTTCTGTTCCATCTTAACGGAAAGGGTTTTTCATTTTTCATGGAATAGAAACACCATAATATTAATCTAATTAACTAATCAAGTACCAGTTAAAAGTTTGGACACACCGACTCATTCCAGGATTTTTCTTTATTTTTACTATTTTCAACATTATAGAATAATAATGAAGACATCACAACTATGAAATAACACTCCTGCATGCCCTGCATTCTGTAGTACAGACATGGCGCCTGCTCTCCCTTATGTAAGGAATTAGGCACTTTCCCATGTTTACTACAGTATGTACTGTATTCTAGACTTCACAGTAGCCTAATAAACAAATAAACATATTTTGTTAATAAAATAATGATAAAATAAATACTCTTTCAAAATGCAGATGTTGATTTAATTATGGATCCATAGCGAATTACTATGGGAAAAAATATCACTGATTTACAGAAATATTGGAACAAAGTTGTCGTATGATGGCAAACCATTTAGAATCCTCCAATCCTGTAACCTACTTCCGACCGTCACGTTGTACAGCGTAAACCCTGAAGGTTTTGTTTTTAAATAGAAACACCATAATATTAATCAAATGAATTAGGCCAACTTTATTAAAAATCAATCCCATATACTATGTTATTACAACAAAAAGGTTTTAAATTCTCTCTCTTGTCAATACAGAATACTATCAAATGCTTCTCAAAGATCCCCGCTGGTGGTCAAATTAACAATAACTTTCAGTAACAGAACAAAATGGCTGAAAATTAAAGGACGTGCCACAGAATGCTGCAGCAGCATGCAAGTGCCACAGAACGACGCAACTTTTGAAGGAGGAACCTATGAGCCTCAAAATTGAGCTCAGGTGCAACCTGTTTCCATTGATCGTCCTTGAGATGTTTCTACAACTTGATTGGAGTCCACCCGTGGTAAATTTAATTGATTGGACATTATTTGGAAAGGCACACACCAGTCTATATAAGGTCCCACAGTTGACAGTGCATGTCAGAGCAAAAAACCAAGCCATGTGGTCGAAGGTAATGACCATAGTTCTGAGACAGGATTTTGTTGAGGCACAGATCTGTGGAAGGGTACCAAAACATTTCTTCACCATTGAAGGTGCCCAAGAACACACTGGCCTCCATCATTCTTAAATGGAACAAGTTTGGAACCACCAAGACTCTTCCTAGAGGTGGCCGCCTGGCCAAACTGAGCAATCGGGGGAGAAGGGCCTTGGTCAGGGAGGTGACTCTGACAGAGCTCCAGAGTTCTTCTGTGGAGATTAGAGAACCTTCCAGAAGGACAACCATCTCTGCAGCACTCCACCAATCAGGCCTTTATGGTCGAGTGGCCAGACGGAAGCCTTTCCTCAGTAAAAGGCACATGACAGCTCGCTTGGAAAAGACTCTCAGACTATGAGAAACAAGATGGTCTGATGAAACCAAGATTGAACTCTTTGGCCTGAATGCCAAGCATCACATCTGGAGGAAACCTGGCACCATCCCATGTAAATCTACCACCATTAGTGGTGGTACAATTATGATGTGGGGATGTTTTTCAGCGGTGGGGACTGGGAGACTAGTCAGGATGGAGAGAAAGATGAACGGAGCCAAGTACAGAGAGATCCTTGATGAAAATCTGCTCCAGAGCGCTCAGGACCTCAGACTTGGGCGAAGGTTCACCTTCCAACAGGACAATTACCCTAAGCACACAGCCAAGACAACACAGGAGTTGCTTAGGGACAAGTTTCTTAATGTCCTTGAATGGCCCAGCCAGAGCCCGGACATGAACCCGATGTTACATCTGGAGAGACCTGAAAATAGCTGTGCAGCGACGCTCCCCATCCAACCTGACAGATCTTGAGAAGATCTGCAGAGAAGAATGGAGAAACTCCCCAAAAACAGGTGTTGCCAAGCTTGTAGAATCATAAACAAGAAGACTCAAGGCTGTAATTGCT
Source organism: Oncorhynchus mykiss (assembly GCF_057628025.1). Classification (NCBI taxonomy): domain Eukaryota; kingdom Metazoa; phylum Chordata; class Actinopteri; order Salmoniformes; family Salmonidae; genus Oncorhynchus; species Oncorhynchus mykiss. The sequence continues at coordinate 4,701,080 of NC_143036.1, forward strand.
GCCAACGGTGCTTGCTTCAACAAATAACTTAGTGAAGGATCTGAATGCTTATTTAAATGTCATATTTGAGTTTTTGATATTTAATAAATAGACACAAGTGTCTAAAAAAACATTTTTTTCCTTTGTCATTATGGGGTATTTTGTGTAGATTGATGATGGAAAAAAAGCAATTTAATCAATTTTAGAATGAGGCTGTAACCTAACAAAATGTTGAAAACGTCAAGGGGCTTTCCGAATGCACTATTTTTTAGGAATAGGATCCCATTTTAAAAAAATGTGCGTGCGTGCGTGCGTGCGTGTGTGTGTGTGTCTAACCCTAATGCACACTACAACTGCTCACAGCCTGTCCTCATCTAGTACCCTGCCACGGCTCTCAGGGCGTGTGTGTGTGTGTGTTTGTGTGTGTGTGTGTGTGTGTGTGTGTGTGTGTGTGTGTGTGTGTGTGTGTGTGTGTGTGTGTGTGTGTGTGTGTGTGTGTGTGTGTGTGTGTGTGTGTGTGTAAGCTACCATCTCACCACAGTATTATGCAGCTATGTGGTAATACTAATCATGATCCCTAAACTCATTAGGGCATTTTGGCTTTCGGGTACATTCTGTTGGATGTTGCCTGTGTCTCCTCCCTCTCCAACTGTTGTTCTTGTTCTGAACGTAACCCTATTCTCTATTCCCTTTTGATTACGCTCAAATGTAGTGCACTATGTAGGGATTAGGGTGCCATAGGGTTCTGATCTAAAGTAGTGCACTATGTAGGGAATAGGGTTCAATTTGGGACATAAAGATAGAGGAGAAGTGTTCTAGATTCTAGTCAGCCATGCTGCTCTCTCATATAGAGGAAACCAGACTGAAGAAGTGTTCTAGATTCTAGTCAACTATGCTGCTCTCTCATATAGAGGAAACCAGACTGAAGAAGTGTTCTAGATTCTAGTCAACCATGCTGCTCTCTCATATAGAGGAAACCAGACTGGAGAAGTGTTCTAGATTCTAGTCAACCATGCTGCTCTCTCATATAGAGGAAACCAGACTGGAGAAGTGTTCTAGATTCTAGTCAGCCATGCTGTTCTCTCATATAGAGGAAACCAGACTGGAGAAGTGTTCTAGATTCTATCTGACGTATACCAAAAGCTTTGTGTGTGTATATGTGTGCACAGGTGTGTTTGAAAACTATTTACGTGTGTGTGTGTGTGTGTGTGTGTGTGTGTGTGTGTGTGCACCCACTTGCGCGTGTGGGGCAGTGCATGCATGGTTCGTTTGGTGTGTGTGTGTGTGTGTGTGTGTGTGTGTGTGTGTGTGTGTGTGTGTGTGTGTGTGTGTGTGTGTAGGTGTGTGTGTAGGTGTGTGTGTGTGTGTGTGTGTGTGTGTGTGTGTGTGTGTGTGTGTGTGTGTGTGTGTGTGTGTGTATATGTGTGTGTGTGTGTGTGTGTGTGTGTGTGTGTGTGTGTGTGTGTGTGTGTGTGTGTGTGTGTGTGTGTGTGTGTAGGTGTGTGTGTGTGTGTGTGTGTGTGTGTGTGTGTGTGTGTGTGTGTGTGTGTGTGTGTCTGAGAGAGAGAGAGAGCGAGAGAGATTAGTTCAGAATTAGCTGTAAACTTTGCAGAAAGGTACAATTAAAACAACGTTTCTATGGATTTGTATATATTTTGTTGTAGTTTACAGGTAACTGGAACAGCGTGTGTGTTTTTCTCCAGGACGGCTCATGCCAGAACGAAGGGAGAGGCAGCAGACCAGGCAGCTCTCTCTGCCGGACAGGATTGTGACATCGCTAGGGCTGTCGCTAGGGAGCTGTCCCCAAACTTCCACCAACCAGGTAACATTCTAGAACACCTAACTTCCACCAACCAGGTAACATTCTAGAACACCTAACTTCCACCAACCAGGTAACATTCTAGAACACCTAACTTCCACCAACCAACCTGAGTACCAGTTCCTGACCAGTATCTAAGAATACTCTGTACTGAAAAGCCCTGAGTCTGTTTTGACCTGAGTACCAGTTCCTGACCAGTATCTAAGAATACTCTGTACTGAAAAGCCCTGAGTCTGTTTTGACCTGAGTACCAGTTCCTGACCAGTATCTAAGAATAATCTGTACTGAAAAGCCCTGAGTCTGTTTTGACCTGAGTACCAGTTCCTGACCAGTATCTAAGAATACTCTGTACTGAAAAGCCCTGAGTATGTTTTGACCTGAGTACCAGTTCCTGACCAGTATCTAAGAATACTCTGTACTGAAAAGCCCTGAGTCTGTTTTGACCTGAGTACCAGTTCCTGACCAGTATCTAAGAACACTCTGTACTGAAAAGCCCTGAGTCTGTTTTGACCTGAGTACCAGTTCCTGGCCAGTATCTAAGAATACTCTGTACTGAAAAGCCCTGAGTCTGTTTTGACCCGAGTACCAGTTCCTGACCAGTATCTAAGAATACTCTGTACTGAAAAGCCCTGAGTCTGTTTTGACCTGAGTACCAGTTCCTGACCAGTATCTAAGAATACTCTGTACTGAAAAGCCCTGAGTCTGTTTTGACCTGAGTACCAGTTCCTGACCAGTATCTAAGAATACTCTGTACTGAAAAGCCCTTAGTCTGTTTTGACCTGAGTACCAGTTCCTGACCAGTATCTAAGAATACTCTGTACTGAAAAGCCCTGAGTCTGTTTTGACCTGAGTACCAGTTCGTGACCAGTATCTAAGAATACTCTGTACTGAAAAGCCCTGAGTCTGTTTTGACCTGAGTACCAGTTCCTGACCAGTATCTAAGAATACTCTGTACTGAAAAGCCCTGAGTCTGTTTTGACCTGAGTACCAGTTCCTGACCAGTATCTAAGAATACTCTGTACTGAAAAGCCCTGAGTCTGTTTTGACCTGAGTACCAGTTCCTGACCAGTATCTAAGAATACTCTGTACTGAAAAGCCCTGAGTCTGTTTTGACCTGAGTACCAGTTCCTGACCAGTATCTAAGAATACTCTGTACTGAAAAGCCCTGAGTCTGTTTTGACCTGAGTACCAGTTCCTGACCAGTATCTAAGAATACTCTGTACTGAAAAGCCCTGAGTCTGTTTTGACCTGAGTACCAGTTCCTGACCAGTATCTAAGAATACTCTGTACTGAAAAGCCCTGAGTCTGTTTTGACCTGAGTACCAGTTCCTGACCAGTATCTAAGAATACTCTGTACTGAAAAGCCCTGAGTCTGTTTTGACCTGAGTACCAGTTCCTGACCAGTATCTAAGAATACTCTGTACTGAAAAGCCCTGAGTCTGTTTTGACCTGAGTACCAGTTCCTGACCAGTATCTAAGAATACTCTGTACTGAAAAGCCCTGAGTCTGTTTTGACCTGAGTACCAGTTCCTGACCAGTATCTAAGAATACTCTGTACTGAAAAGCCCTGAGTCGGTTTTGACCTGAGTACCAGTTCCTGACCAGTATCTAAGAATACTCTGTACTGAAAAGCCCTGAGTCTGTTTTGAACTGAGTACCAGTTCCTGACCAGTATCTAAGAATACTCTGTACTGAAAAGCCCTGCGTCTGTTTTGACCTGAGTACCAGTTCCTGACCAGTATCTAAGAATACTCTGTACTGAAAAGCCCTGAGTCTGTTTTGACCTGAGTACCAGTTCCTGACCAGTATCTAAGAATACTCTGTACTGAAAAGCCCTGAGTCTGTTTTGACCTGAGTACCAGTTCCTGACCAGTATCTAAGAATACTCTGTAATGAAAGGTACTGCATTTCAAATGCCACCCTACTCCATTCCCTTTTACCTATATAGTACACTACTTTTGACCTAGCCTTGTGGGCCCTGTGCACTATATAGGGAATAGGGTGCCATAGGGCTCTGATCTAAAGTAGTGTACTATATAGGGAATAGGGTGCCATAGGGCTCTGATCTAAAGTAGTGCACTATATAGGGAATAGGGTGCCATAGGGCTCTGGTCTAAAGTAGTGCACTATATAGGGAATAGGGCCCCATATGGCTCTGATCTAAAGTAGTGCACTATATATAGGGAATAGGGAGCCATAGGGCTCTGGTCTAAAGTAGTGCACTACATAGGGAATAGGGAGCCATAGGGCTCTGGTCTATAGTAGTGCACTATATAGGGGATAGGGCTCTGGTCTAAAGTAGTGCACTATATAGGGAATAGGGCTCTGGCCTAAAGTAGTGCACTATATAGGGAATAGGGTGCCATAGGGCTCTGGTCTAAAGTAGTGCACTATATAGGGAATAGGGCTCTGGTCTAAAGTAGTGCACTATATAGGGGATAGGGGGTCATTGAGGACGCAGATGTCGGTCGTTCTAAAGGGGCTGTAATATTAAACCAGAGAACAAGGTTCCACAATGAGCCACTGTGTTTCGGCCCTGACAAAAACAGAGCCTGTTTGGGCTTGGGAGAATGTTCTGGATAGAATGGGGACATTGACGAGAGTCTGGGGTACAGGCTAAATCAGTAAAAAGAAATAAAACACAAACAAAAACAGGCTAAATCAGTAAAATATTTAGATCTAGATCTCTTCTGTCATAAAAGTATGAAACGTAAAAAAATATTTTACTGATTTTTGTTTGTGTTTTATTTATTTTTACTGGTATCGCAGTCTGGTCCTGTGTTGCTCAGTTGGTAGACCACGGTGCTTGCAATGCCAGGGTTGTGGGTTCGATTCCTACTGGGGACCCTCCATAGGATAATATATGCACACTGTACTGTAAGTGTTGTTGGATGAAACAGCCAGTAGCTCCTGTTTGAGTTATTCTCTGTGAGGTCACTAAATACCAGTAATGGTGTCCATTTACTCGACACATCTTTACAGGGCAAGAGGAGTTTTACAAGGAAATGCCTGCTACCCGATGCTACATAAATCGTCATGGTTAGGGCCCTGATGGGGTCAAGAGGTCAGGTTTGAGGTTAGAGCCAGTCAGTAAATTCCGATGATAAAATGTTTTAGGCACCCGACACAGGAGGAACAGTACATTGCCAAATCAGTGCGTTTTTTTAGCTCCTACGCTGGACAGCTTCAACCGGCCCGGCGCGTTTCACGGGTTGGTAACTTAGTCAGGAAAGCTTCAGGGCCCTAGCAGGCCTCAGAACATAACAGATACATCCTTTAGTAATGGTCCAGAACTCTACCCATAATAATGCAATAACTTCTTCATACCACCCCAGTCCCTACACTCCAAAAGGGTTCTGCAGCTGTCCCCATAGGAGAACCCTTTTTTGGTTCCAGGTTGAAGCCTTTTTCGTTCCAGGTAGAGCTATTGTGGTTTCCATGTAGAACCCTCTGTGTAAACGGGTTCTACTAGGAACCCCAAAAGGGTTCTACATGGAACCCAAAAGGAGTTCTTCAAAGGGTTACCCTATTGGAACGGCTTAAGAACCCTTTTTTGTTCTAGATAGGACCTTTTTATCTAAAAGTGTAAGGACAGCCTGTCTCGGTAGCTACTTCCCACCTCCTTCCCTCCCTCAGCAGCCCCAGGTATATTTAGTCCTGTGACCTAGTCTGGTAGCACTGATGTGGCTCCCTGCCCAACACTCGCTGGCTGTAATATAGTGTATGAGTAGGAGATCAACAATGAGAGGCATGTGGACGTGTCCCTTTATGCAGCCTCAGAGTCACACTGGCTGCCTCCCAAACGGTACACTAAAATGTGTGCACTATATAGGGACAATAGGGTGAGATTTCGGAGGTACCATATCTACTGACATACTGGCTGGCTGGGGACAGGACAAGGTCTGCTGGTTGTTGGTTATTGGTGTTGTGGAAAACACTGGTCATCCCTGTCCACCCGGTGAGCCTCAGCCGGGTGTTCTAGAATGTCTTAGAGTTCTAGAGTGTTCCAGAGTTCGAGTATCCTAGAGTTCTAGTGTTCTACTGTCCAAGAGTTCTATACTGTTCTAGAGTTCTAGAGTGTTCTTGAGTTCTATAGTGTTCTAGAGTTTTAGTGTTCTTGAGTGTCGAAGAGTTCTATAGTGTTCTAGATTTCTATGGTGTTCTATAGTGTTCCAGAGAGAGTTCTAGAATGTCCTTGCCTCATTCAGATCATGAATGAGAAGGCCGATGGCCATGTTGTCCTGATGCTGATAGGAAGAACATCAGATCAGTGGAGTTTAAGACATGAGGTTAAATGTGGTTTATGACTGACCTTGTAAAACAACGCATTTCACAGTACCTAACCAGTGTATGTGACGATAAAACATTATTATTATTATTATTATTACTATTATTATTACCTCAGCTGACCAACAGCTCTGTTAGATGAGATGTAGGGTTTAGACATGAGGTTAGACATGGTTTCATTCAGCTGACCAACAGCTCTGTTAGATGAGATCTATGTCAGGTAGGTAATTCTAGGTGTGTTGTCTAGCCTTGGTAGGTGTGTTGTCTAGCCCAGGTAGGTGTGTTGTCTAGCCCAGGTAGGTGTGTTGTCTAGCCCAGGTAGGTAATTCTAGGTGTGTTGTCTAGCCCAGGTAGGTGTGTTTGTCTAGCCCAGTTAGGTGTGTTGTCTAGCCCAGGTAGGTAATTCTAGGTGTGTTGTCTATCCCAGGTAGGTGTGTTGTCTAGCCCAGGTAGGTGTGTTGTCTATCCCAGGTAGGTGTGTTGTCTAGCCCAGGTAGGTAATTCTAGGTGTGTTGTCTAGCCCAGGTAGGTAATTCTAGGTGTGTTGTCTAGCCCAGGTAGGTGTGTTTGTCTAGCCCAGTTAGGTGTGTTGTCTAGCCCAGGTAGGTGTGTTGTCTATCCCAGGTAGGTGTGTTGTCTAGCCCAGGTAGGTAATTCTAGGTGTGTTGTCTAGCCCAGGTAGGTGTGTTGTCTATCCCAGGTAGGTGTGTTGTCTAGCCCAGGTAGGTAATTCTAGGTGTGTTGTCTAGCCCAGGTAGGTAATTCTAGGTGTGTTGTCTAGCCCAGGTAGGTGTGTTTGTCTATCCCAGGTAGGTGTGTTGTCTAGCCCAGGTAGGTAATTCTAGGTGTGTTGTCTAGCCCAGGTAGGTAATTCTAGGTGTGTTGTCTAGCCCAGGTAGGTGTGTTTGTCTAGCCCAGTTAGGTGTGTTGTCTAGCCCAGGTAGGTGTGTTGTCTATCCCAGGTAGGTGTGTTGTCTAGCCCAGGTAGGTAATTCTAGGTGTGTTGTCTAGCCCAGGTAGGTGTGTTGTCTATCCCAGGTAGGTGTGTTGTCTAGCCCAGGTAGGTAATTCTAGGTGTGTTGTCTAGCCCAGGTAGGTAATTCTAGGTGTGTTGTCTAGCCCAGGTAGGTGTGTTTGTCTATCCCAGGTAGGTGTGTTGTCTATCCCAGGTAGGTGTGTTGTCTAGCCCAGGTAGGTGTGTTGTCTATCCCAGGTAGGTGTGTTGTCTAGCCCAGGTAGGTAATTCTAGGTGTGTTGTCTAGCCCAGGTAGGTAATTCTAGGTGTGTTGTCTAGCCCAGGTAGGTGTGTTTGTCTAGCCCAGTTAGGTGTGTTGTCTAGCCCAGGTAGGTGTGTTTGTCTAGCCCAGGTAGGTGTGTTGTCTAGCCCAGGTAGGTAATTCTAGGTGTGTTGTCTATCCCAGTTATGTTTGTGTTGTTTTGTCATCTGCTGTGTGTTTGCCAGTCAGCTCATGTTGTCTGTAATCCAGGGCCCTATTTTTACACTATTTTTGACCCATTTCTTCTCTTCTGATGGATGAAAAAACGAAAGTTGAACTTAAAAACGGTCAGACAGACAGTTGAACTGGAGAACAGTCAGACAGAAAGCTGAATTGGAGAAGAGTCAGACAGACAGTTGAACTGAAGAAGAGTCAGACAGACAGCTGAACTAGAGAAGACTCAGACAGACAGCTGAACTAGAGAAGAGTCAGACAGACAGCTGAACTAGAGAAGTGTCAGACAGACAGCTGAACTAGAGAAGACTCAGACAGACAGCTGAACTAGAGAAGAGTCAGACAGACAGCTGAACTAGAGAAGAGTCAAGCTGAACTGGAGAAGTCATGTAGTATAAAAGCTTCTATGGAATGGGGTGTTCATCTGGGTAAAGACGTATTTGAAAATAGAGAGGGTGCTGGCTTCTCCAAAAGGACTTCACACTGATCTATTTTTACAGAAACACATATAAAATCCCACTGGAGATTCTGACGGGACTTCAACCGTCTATTTAGTTCACTAGTGGTGCTGATGTCAATACTGTAAAAGTATCCAATCTGCTTCCCAAATGGCACTCTATTCCCTATATAGTGCATTGCTTCTGATCAGATCCCTGTGTATGGAATAGGTACCAACTTTTTACTGGGTTCCATAGGTACCATTGGTACCCTGTAAAAAGTTGCCCCATAGTTGTTCCGGTTCTAATATACAATACGTGGACAATTATTAGCCAAGTGAGTATTCTGATCGATTCATTACGTCTATGCTGATTTTCCAACTCCAAACCATATAAACATGAATGAGTGATTCTTGTTGGACCAGACGGATGGGCCCGTGGCTGGATCAGACGGATGGGCCCGTGGCTGGACCAGACGGATGGGCCCGTGGCTGGACCAGACGGATGGGCCCGTGGCTGGACCAGACGGATGGGCCCGTGGCTGGACCAGACGGATGGGCCCGTGGCTGGACCAGTAATGGACACATGGGCACCACTTTGAGTCAGGCGCCAGCAAGGTAGAGGAAGTTGATGATGGACTGAAACTCAACTCCCAAACCTACTGCCAATACTTATTTTCCACCATAATTTGCAAATAAATTCATAAAAAATCCTACAATGTGATTTTCTGGATTTTTTTTCTCATTTTGTCTGTCATAGTTGAAGTGTACCTATGATGAAAATTACAGGCCTCTCTCATATTTTTAAGTGGGAGAACTTGCACAGTTGTTGGCTGACTAAATACTTTTTTGCCCCACTGTATGTGTAGCCGAAATGTTCGAAAATATATATATATATTTGTCCCATCTATGTTACAAACGGTAACGAAAAGGTCCTTTTCAAAGCTCTGATCGTTTGTAATTGACATTTCAAACACATAACAGATTATCACCCAGTTTCTCTCTTGTCTGTGTGTGCGTGTGTGGTTCAGATGAGGGTCACTGGGAAGAGGACTGTGACCTTTTACGATTGGTTCACACCTAACAGCACATCCTAAACACTGTGTGTGTTGTGTGTGCTGTCGCGTGCGTGCGTGCTCGACCGCGTGTCCTCGTGACCGCGTGCGTGCGTGCATGTGTGAGAGATCCCGTGTGTATGGTGGGTGTGTTTTATGGAGTGACGTTAATTGGTCTATATTTGGAGGCGATGTGTGCTACCCGGGAACTAATGGAGACATAGCTGGAATCTAAGGCAGCGCTGTGGGGGGTGGGGGGAGAGGGGGGGGGGGGTTAGCTCAGCTCTCTGCCCCCTTTTCTCTCTCCCCTGCCTGGGCCTGACACACACCACCTGTCCCTTCTCTCAGACAGACCTCCTGGAGGGTGAAGGGGAAGGAGAGGGAGGTGTACAGAGGGCCAAACCTACCCGTTATGATTCTAACGTTTTCCTCTAATACCTTAACGCTTTACCCTATTGGATAATAGTGAAGATTCATAAAGACGGCGGCCCATTTTATGTATGGTCCTTGCTATCTGGGATCCTTGGGACGTCAAAACACACAGAGACCTAAGGCAACAACATAGCATGGCAGCAACACATGACAACAACAACATGGTAGCAACACAAAACATGGTATGAACATTATTGGACAAAGATAACAGGACAAAGAGCAAGAGGTAGAGACAACAATACATCAGGCAAAGCAGTCACAACTGTCAGTAAGAGTGTCCATGATTGATGATCTTTGAATTAAGAGATGGAGATAAAACTGTCCAGTTTGAGTGTTTGTTGCAGCTCGTTCCAGTCGCTAGCTGCAGCGAACTGAAAAGAGGAGCGACCCAGGGATGTGTGTGCTTTGGGGATCTTTAACAGAATGTGACTGGCAGAACGGGTGTTGTATGTGGAGGATGAGGGCTGCAGTAGGTATCTCAGATAGGGGGGAGTGAACAGGTGTTGTATGTAGAGGATGAGGGCTGCAGTAGGTATCTCAGATAGGGGGGAGTGAACAGGTGTTGTATGTGGAGGATGAGGGCTGCAGTAGGTATCTCAGATAGGGGGGAGTGAACAGATGTTGTATGTGGAGGATGATGGCTGCAGTAGGTATCTCAGATAGGGGGGAGTGAACAGGTGTTGTATGTGGAAGATGAGGGCAGCAGTAGATATCTCAGATAGGGGGGAGTGAACAGGTGTTGTATGTAGAGGATGAGGGCTGCAGTAGGTATCTCAGATAGGGGGGAGTGAACAGGTGTTGTATGTGGAGGATGAGGGCTGCAGTAGGTATCTCAGATAGGGGGGAGTGAACAGATGTTGTATGTGGAGGATGAGGGCTGCAGTAGGTATCTCAGATAGGGGGGAGTGAACAGGTGTTGTATGTGGAGGATGAGGGCTGCAGTAGGTATCTCAGATAGGGGGGAGTGAACAGGTGTTGTATGTGGAGGATGAGGGCTGCAGTAGGTATCTCAGATAGGGGGGAGTGAACAGGTGTTGTATGTAGAGGATGAGGGCTGCAGTAGGTATCTCAGATAGGGGGGAGTGAACAGGTGTTGTATGTGGAGGATGAGGGCTGCAGTAGGTATCTCAGATAGGGGGGAGTGAACAGGTGTTGTATGTAGAGGATGAGGGCTGCAGTAGGTATCTCAGATAGGGGGGAGTGAACAGGTGTTGTATGTGGAGGATGAGGGCTGCAGTAGGTATCTCAGATAGGGGGGAGTGAACAGGTGTTGTATGTGGAGGATGAGGGCTGCAGTAGGTATCTCAGATAGGGGGGAGTGAACAGGTGTTGTATGTAGAGGATGAGGGCAGCAGTAGGTATCTCAGATAGGGGGGAGTGAACAGGTGTTGTATGTGGAGGATGAGGGCTGCAGTAGGTATCTCAGATAGGGGGGAGTGAACAGGTGTTGTATGTGGAGGATGAGGGCAGCAGTAGGTACCTCAGATAGGGGGGAGTGAACAGGTGTTGTATGTGGAGGATGAGGGCTGCAGTAGGTATCTCAGATAGGGGGGAGTGAAGGGGTGTTGTATGTGGAGGATGAGGGCTGCAGTAGGTATCTCAGATAGGGGGGAGTGAAGGGGTGTTGTATGTGGAGGATGAGGGCTGCAGTAGGTATCTCAGATAGGGGGGAGTGAGGCCTAATAAAGGAGGATGAAAAAGGAAGACTATCAGTCAACGGGAGAAAAAGTCATGAACAGGTGGATACAATTGATTTTCAAAGGGCTCACCGTTTCGGTGGCAGAGGGGAGGGAAGACCCTTGTCTGATCGAAGCTATGCTAACTCACTACAAAATTAAGTTTGCCTCGTTACGACAATGTATGGAATCGAAGAGTACCCCATTCTCTATTAATGAACAATTTCCCCATGAAATGGTGGAGAGACAACGTGCCATGTACCCCGCTTTCAAAAGGCTCTGATCAGAGAAGCAGAATGTTTGTCTCGTGGTCGATAAAGTAAACAACCAAATGTTCAAGGACTTGAAGATTCCAACGTGGCTGTGAGTGATACTTTAACAGTATAGCTTCCATTCCTCACCTCGCCCCTACCTGGGCTTGAACCAGGTTCCCTCTGCAGACATTGACAACAGCATCGTTACCCATCGCTCCACTTGCAGAGCAAGGGAAAACAACTACTTCAAGGTCTCAGAGCGAATGAGGTCACCGAATGAAACGCTGTTAGCGCGCACCCCGCTAACTAGCGAGCCGTTTCACATCACATCACATTGGTTACACTAGCTACCTCCTGACCGATACACATTTGGTCCGCATTACACAGTACAATTATGAAATCATTTGTTTAAAAATAATTTAAAAAAAAAAACATTTTTAATATTATGTACTCAATTTAATTTGAAATGTTTTATTTTTTTTATATATGTTTTAATTCCTGCAGTATGGAACCTTACAATAAGGTTGGATTTATGGTAATGCAGAATGATGGTATGATGTATGTACAGTGCCTTGCGAAAGTATTCGGCCCCCTTGAACTTTGCGACCTTTTGCCACATTTCAGGCTTCAAACATAAAGATATAAAACTGTATTTTTTTGTGAAGAATCAACAACAAGTGGGACACAATCATGAAGTGGAATGACATTTATTGGATATTTCAAACTTTTTTAACAAATCAAAAACTGAAAAATTGGGCGTGCAAAATTATTCAGCCCCTTTACTTTCAGTGCAGCAAACTCTCTCCAGAAGTTCAGTGAGGATCTCTGAATGATCCAATGTTGACCTAAATGACTAATGATGATAAATACAATCCACCTGTGTGTAATCAAGTCTCTATATAAATGCACCTGCACTGTGATAGTCTCAGAGGTCCGTTAAAAGCGCAGAGAGCATCATGAAGAACAAGGAACACACCAGGCAGGTCCGAGATACTGTTGTGAAGAAGTTTAAAGCCGGATTTGGATACAAAAAGATTTCCCAAGCTTTAAACATCCCAAGGAGCACTGTGCAAGCGATAATATTGAAATGGAAGGAGTATCAGACCACTGCAAATCTACCAAGACCTGGCCGTCCCTCTAAACTTTCACCTCATACAAGGAGAAGACTGATCAGAGATGCAGCCAAGAGGCCCATGATCACTCTGGATGAACTGCAGAGATCTACAGCTGAGGTGGGAGACTCTGTCCATAGGACAACAATCAGTCGTATATTGCACAAATCTGGCCTTTATGGAAGAGTGGCAAGAAGAAAGCCATTTCTTAAAGATATCCATAAAAAGTGTCGGTTAAAGTTTGCCACAAGCCACCTGGGAGACACACCAAACATGTGGAAGAAGGTGCTCTGGTCAGATGAAACCAAAATTGAACTTTTTGGCAACAATGCAAAACGTTATGTTTGGCGTAAAAGCAACACAGCTGAACACACCATCCCCACTGTCAAACATGGCGGTGGCAGCATCATGGTTTGGGCCTGCTTTTCTTCAGCAGGGACAGGGAAGATGGTTAAAATTGATGGGAAGATGGATGGAGCCAAATACAGGACCATTCTGGAAGAAAACTTGATGGAGTCTGCAAAAGACCTGAGACTGGGACGGAGATTTGTCTTCCAACAAGACAATGATCCAAAACATAAAGCAAAATCTACAATGGAATGGTTCAAAAATAAACATATCCAGGTGTTAGAATGGCCAAGTCAAAGTCCAGACCTGAATCCAATCGAGAATCTGTGGAAAGAACTGAAAACTGCTGTTCACAAATGCTCTCCATCCAACCTCACTGAGCTCGAGCTGTTTTGCAAGGAGGAATGGGAAAAAATGTCAGTCTCTCGATGTGCAAAACTGATAGAGACATACCCCAAGCGACTTACAGCTGTAATCGCAGCAAAAGGTGGCGCTACAAAGTATTAACTTAAGGGGGCTGAATAATTTTGCACGCGCAATTTTTCAGTTTTTGATTTGTTGAAAAAGTTTGAAATATCCAATAAATGTCGTTCCACTTCATGATTGTGTCCCACTTGTTGTTGATTCTTCACAAAAAAAATACAGTTTTATATCTTTATGTTTGAAGCCTGAAATGTGGCAAAAGGTCGCAAAGTTCAAGGGGGCCGAATACTTTCGCAAGGCACTGTAGATGGTGTTGACCTATCATGAATGGATGAAACTGGGGTCGATTTGCATGTTTGAGAGAGAGAGAGAGTTAGATAGAGAGAGACTGAGGAGAGAGGGAAAGAGGGAGGGGGAGAGAGAGAGAGGGGTGGAGATAATCATCTCTTTCTCAGTTTTCTAAGCTTGTGTGAGTTATGATTTTTTTTTTTACACTGGTATAGACAGGCCTACCTTTACACTAGGATAGTTAAATTAATGTGTAGGACTACATTGCATTTTGTTCTGGACAATCCTCAGTGAGGCTGAATTGTTGTCATCTGACTCCTGACACACGTTGACACAAGAGGTGGAGTTGGTGAATAGTTAGTGAATAGACACCTTGTCTGTCTGGCATGGATCTATGTATAGTATCATTTCTATTAACTTGACAAGACATATACAATGACATTCAAAACGCCACTCTCCACGGAGAGGAAGACATCTGTCTGACCACGGTTCCACTTCTGTGGCTAGTCATATCAGCCGGGTGTTAATCTGGGTAAACGAAGGGAAAATTGAAAAAAAAAATGGGGAACTACAAAAGTGCTTCTCACATTTGGTTCCTCTTGGATAGGACAGAAAATTACTCTGCTAAACACAGAAGTTTCAAAAGTGAGGAAGGAATTCATTTCACTAGCTACAGACGTTACACACTGACTTAACAATCTCTCTACTTGGAAAGCAAGCTAACTAATTAAATAACATATAATAATGTTCTCTCTTTACAACTTTACCTGAACTGTACTATGTACGTTGCTGAAGTTACTTTGCAGCATTTTGTATCATATTGGCCAGCAAGCACATCAAATCAAATTTCAAAGCACATTCCGTTTAACTGCTAGGTTCAATTGTTTTTTATCTCCCCCTACCCAAAGAGACACACCTCTCCCCCTACCCAGAGACAAACCTCTCCCCCCTACCCAGAGACACACCTCTCCCCCCTACCCAGAGACACATCTCTCCCCCCTACCCAGAGACACATCTCTCCCCCCTACCCAGAGATACACCTCTCCCCCTCCAATGCTGTATAGAAAGTAGAGCTAGATGGTATCCATGCTCTTGTTCAGCCACAACTCTGAGAAACATTGGATATTCTCTAATGGAGTTCGTCCAGTTTGTTCTCCAGTGACTGTACGTTCACGAAAAGAACGGAGTGTAAGGGCATATTTATTTTCACGCCAACATAGTTTCATCAGTATGCCTGCCCGTCTGCCCCTTTTGCGAAAATGACTTCCTTTTCCGAGGACCTTGTCCGGAAGTAGAACATCCACAGCAGCTGAACTTGTTGAAGTAGAACATCCACAGCAGCTGAACTTGTTGAAGTAGAACATCCACAGCAGCTGAACTTGTTGAAGTAGAAGTTATCCAAATTGAGGTTAGTGATCACAGTTCTGATTTACAGAAGCTGTTTTAGGTCATAGGAAATGATGGCGGAGACATTATGTACATAAAAAAAGTAAGATCACATTTTTTCGAAGTCGAAGAATTGGTCGGGAGCCCGTCAAACGTCCGCTATCCACCGCCTGCGCCCTCTTAATCACGTAACTAGCGTCACTAGCTAGCTGTGTTAGCCTTGCCAGGCTGCTAACACATATTGGCTACCATGGCTACTTGGCTAAGTGAACACTCAATTTATAGCGAGAAGAGATAGCAAACTTAGCTAGTTAGCTACTAGTTAGCTACTCACCGTTTCGCCAAAGATGGGTTAGAAACTCTGTGGATTCACCATCAGCCCATCCAACAAAGCTCTTGGTTGAGGTGTACTGCAAACAGCAGGAAGCCAGTAGCAACAAGTACGAAACAGGAAGTAAGCATCCCACATGTAAGTTAGGTGTTAAATTAACTAAAACCAGGCCTCGTCAGACACATAGTTGTTATAACTTTGCACGTCAGTTTATCGGGAGTGACACGGCTTTCAAACGGATTTCCACAAGTTTCCCACTTCAGATTCCCCCACTTTAAGACCAAAAATATATCATACTTAAAATAATGAGTTATTGAGTTAAATCGTTGTACAACATCATGGGTAAGCTCTGGCCATCGTCTTTCAGCTCAAAACAGTGGATTTACGCTGTTGTGGGTCTTTAACTCAGATGACCTTCTATTTCTCTCTCTCTCTCTCTCTCTCAATTCAATTCAATTCAATTCAAGGGCTTTATTGGCATGGGAAACATGTGTTAACATTGCCAAAGCAAGTGAGGTAGATAATATATAAAGTGAATATCTCTCTCTCTCTCTCTCTCTCTCTCTCTCTCTCTCTCTCTCTCTCTCTCACTCTCTCTCTCTCTTGTCTAAACAAATGTTATTGGTCGGATCCATCTGCACATGAAGCGCGGCACTTTGTGGGGTTTATCTGTTTGCTTCCTGCTAACGTGTGTGTGTGTGTGTGTGTGTGTGTGCGCGTGCGTGCGTGCGTGCGTGCATGCGTGTGTGTGTGTGACTAGCAATGACTGCATTTTATCTGGACACAACAGCAGCGTCTGCAAGGGAAGATGATGTATCTCAAAGATATTGTAACTGTACCAGAAATTAGAACGTTACTAGATGAATGAGCCACAGTATTGAGTAAAAACAACAACAATTGCTTTAACGTCAACAACAAAAAATCCCCCCACAAAATTGAACTCACAGTGCAGTTATTATCACAAAACAAAAAGTTGTTTCCCATGTTAAAGCCCAACTAGACAGTAGGCTATAAAGGCCTGGGGAATGTTGTGTCATTTATTTATTTTTAAACAGAGAGGAAGAGGCGAACCTTACGCTACTTTGGTGAATTTGCGAGGCATGCAAGACAAGACATCGGAGATACACATTAGCAAGATATTCTTTCTGCCTGACCCCTCCTCTCGTCCCCCCCACTGGCTCGCCTGCTCTTGCTCTTCACCAGAGATCTGTATATAATGGAGAGATGCTCATGTCTGCGCCCTATCAGCGGGAGTCGTGGTCCCAAAAGCGGGAAGTGGGCTTTTTTTTGGACACATCTTGTCGAGAGTGAAACCTCTAGCTTCGCCCTAAATGAGGCGAGTGTCTGTTCGGCCTGTTGTGTTTGCAGTATCCTAGTCTTTTCAGTGATGATAGGCCCTGCTGCTTTACAGAAGTTGCGAGACATTGCAAGCCAATACATTTTTAGATAGAGGCTTTTGATTGTCAATAGATACGTTTAGTGCACAGCTCTGATACTGTCTGTCTAGTGCACAGCTCTGATACTCTGTCTAGTGCACAGCTCTGATACTGTCTGTCTAGTGCACAGCTCTGATACTGTCTGTCTAGTGCACAGCCCTGATACTGTGCTCCTCCCCTCTCGCTCTGTCCCTCACTAGCTCGCTATGAAAGATGCAAGTGTTTGTGTTCTCGGAAGTATGTCAACTAACCAGTCTCCTCCATTCCAAAAAAATACAGAATCTTAGGAGTCGATTCCTAGTGGAATCGAATCTTGACACTCAGAAATGGGAGTCGATCCCGGGAGTCGATGTGCTAGGAGTCGATTCCTAGTTGAATCGAATCTTGACACTCAGAAATGGGAGTCGATCCCGGGAGTCGATGTGCTAGGAGTCGATTCCTAGTTGAATCAAATCTTGACACTCAGAAATGGGAGTCGATATCCCGGGAGTCGATGTGCTAGGAGTCGAGGAATCAATTATTTTGGAGTCGACTCTTCACCACTGCGTCATGGTCGTTAACGTTGAGGTACAGTAATGGAAGTACAGGTGCTGAACCGTTTGCACCGTGAGGCCCAAACCCTTTCTGGCAGCAGTGCAGCTGCACCATGAGGCCCAAACCCTTTCTGGCAGCAGTGCAGCTGCACCGTGAGGCCCAAACCCTTTCTGGCAGTGCAGCTGCACCATGAGGCCCAAAACCTTTCTGCCAGTGCAGCTGCACCGTGAGGCTTAAACCCTTTCTGGCAGTGCAGCTGCACCGTGAGGCCCAAACCCTTTCTGGCAGTGCAGCTGCACCATGAGGCCCAAACCCTTTCTGGCAGCAGTGCAGCACAGGGCCACCTTCCCTGTTATCTGTCCAATACTAGTTGAATACATAACACAGAACCACTCCCTGTTATCTGTCCAATACTAGTTGAATACATAACACAGGGCCACCTTCCCTGTTATCTGTCAAATACTAGTTGAATGCATTAGACAGCAATGTAACAACGGGGGATTATTCCACAGTCTCTATTAAGCAAAGCTGTAGTGTGTACCTTTTTTGTGTTTCCGTAGCATATGAGAACAGGAAGGGTCTGTTGCACCGTAGGGTCATGCCCTCGTTATCTACAGAGTGATATAGGGCTCTTATAGATCCTTATTTCATGCCCTCGTTATCTACAGAGTGACATAGGGGTCTTATAGATCCTTATTTCATGCCCTCGTTATCTACAGAGTGATATGGGGCTCTTATAGATCCTTATTTCATGCCCTCGTTATCTACAGAGTGATATAGGGCTCTTATAGATCCTCATTTCATGCCCTCGTTATCTACAGAGTGATCTAGGGGTCTTATAGATCCTCATTTCATGCCCTCGTTATCTACAGAGTGATATAGGGCTCTTATAGATCCTCATTTCATGCCCTCGTTATCTACAGAGTGATATAGGGGTCTTATAGATCCTCATTTAATGCCCTCGTTATCTACAGAGTGATATAGGGCTCTTATAGATCCTCATTTCATGCCCTCGTTATCTACAGAGTGATATAGGGCTCTTATAGATCCTCATTTCATGCCCTCGTTATCTACAGAGTGATATAGGGGTCTTATAGATCCTCATTTCATGCCCTCGTTATCTACAGAGTGATATAGGGGTCTTATAGATCCTCATTCCATGCCCTCGTTATCTACAGAGTGATATAGGGCTCTTATAGTTCCTCATTTCATGCCCTCGTTATCTACAGAGTGATATAGGGCTCTTATAGATCCTCATTTCATGCCCTCGTTATCTACAGAGTGATATAGGGCTCTTATAGATCCTTATTTCATGCCCTCGTTATCTACAGAGTGATATAGGGGTCTTATCAATCCTCATTTCATGCCCTCGTTATCTACAGAGTGATATAGGGGTCTTATAGATCCTCATTTCATGCCCTCGTTATCTACAGAGTGATATAGGGCTCTTATAGATCCTCATTTCATGCCCTCGTTATCTACAGAGTGATATAGGGCTCTTATAGATCCTCATTTCATGCCCTCGTTATCTACAGAGTGATATAGGGCTCTTATAGATCCTCATTTCATGCCCTCATTATCTACAGAGTGATATAGGGCTCTTATCGATCCTCATTTCATGCCCTCGTTATCTACAGAGTGATATAGGGCTCTTATAGATCCTCATTTCATGCCCTCGTTATCTACAGAGTGATATAGGGCTCTTATAGATCCTCATTTCATGCCCTCGTTATCTACAGAGTGATATAGGGCTCTTATAGATCCTCATTTCATGGCCTCGTTATCTACAGAGTGATATAGGGGTCTTATAGATCCTCATTTCATGCCCTCGTTATCTACAGAGTGATATAGGGCTCTTATAGTTCCTCATTTCATGCCCTCGTTATCTACAGAGTGATATAGGGCTCTTATAGATCCTCATTTCATGCCCTCGTTATCTACAGAGTGATATAGGGCTCTTATAGATCCTCATTTCATGCCCTCGTTATCTACAGAGTGATATAGGGCTCTTATAGATCCTCATTTCATGCCCTCGTTATCTACAGAGTGATATAGGGCTCTTATAGATCCTCATTTCATGCCCTCGTTATCTACAGAGTGATATAGGGCTCTTATAGATCCTCATTTCATGCCCTCTTTATCTACAGAGTGATATAGGGCTCTTATAGATCCTCATTTCATGCCCTCGTTATCTACAGAGTGATATAGGGCTCTTATAGATCCTCATTTCATGCCCTCGTTATCTACAGAGTGATATAGGGCTCTTATAGATCCTCATTTCATGCCCTCGTTATCTACAGAGTGATATAGGGCTCTTATAGATCCTCATTTCATGCCCTCGTTATCTACAGAGTGATATAGGGCTCTTATAGATCCTCATTTCATGCCCTCGTTATCTACAGAGTGATATAGGGCTCTTATAGATTCTTATTTCATGCCCTCGTTATCTACAGAGTTATATAGGGGTCTTATAGATCCTAATTTCATGCCCTTGTTATCTACAGAGTGATATAGGGCTCTTATAGATCCTCATTTCATGCCCTCGTTATCTACAGAGTGATATAGGGCTCTTATAGATCCTCATTTCATGCCCTCGTTATCTACTTTGTGATATAGGGCTCTTATAGATCCTCATTTCATGCCCTCGTTATCTACAGAGTGATATAGGGCTCTTATAGATCCTCATTTCATGCCCTCGTTATCTACAGAGTGATATAGGGGTCTTATAGATCCTTATTTCATGCCCTCGTTATCTACAGAGTGATATAGGGGTCTTATAGATCCTTATTTCATGCCCTCGTTATCTACAGAGTGATATAGGGCTCTTATAGATCCTCATTTCATGCCCTCGTTATCTACAGAGTGATATAGGGCTCTTATAGATCCTCATTTCATGCCCTCGTTATCTACAGAGTGATATAGGGCTCTTATAGATCCTCATTTCATGCCCTCATTATCTACAGAGTGATATAGGGCTCTTATCGATCCTCATTTCATGCCCTCGTTATCTACAGAGTGATATAGGGCTCTTATAGATCCTCATTTCATGCCCTCGTTATCTACAGAGTGATATAGGGCTCTTATAGATCCTCATTTCATGCCCTCGTTATCTACAGAGTGATATAGGGCTCTTATAGATCCTCATTTCATGGCCTCGTTATCTACAGAGTGATATAGGGGTCTTATAGATCCTCATTTCATGCCCTCGTTATCTACAGAGTGATATAGGGCTCTTATAGTTCCTCATTTCATGCCCTCGTTATCTACAGAGTGATATAGGGCTCTTATAGATCCTCATTTCATGCCCTCGTTATCTACAGAGTGATATAGGGCTCTTATAGATCCTCATTTCATGCCCTCGTTATCTACAGAGTGATATAGGGCTCTTATAGATCCTCATTTCATGCCCTCGTTATCTACAGAGTGATATAGGGCTCTTATAGATCCTCATTTCATGCCCTCGTTATCTACAGAGTGATATAGGGCTCTTATAGATCCTCATTTCATGCCCTCTTTATCTACAGAGTGATATAGGGCTCTTATAGATCCTCATTTCATGCCCTCGTTATCTACAGAGTGATATAGGGCTCTTATAGATCCTCATTTCATGCCCTCGTTATCTACAGAGTGATATAGGGCTCTTATAGATCCTCATTTCATGCCCTCGTTATCTACAGAGTGATATAGGGCTCTTATAGATCCTCATTTCATGCCCTCGTTATCTACAGAGTGATATAGGGCTCTTATAGATCCTCATTTCATGCCCTCGTTATCTACAGAGTGATATAGGGCTCTTATAGATTCTTATTTCATGCCCTCGTTATCTACAGAGTTATATAGGGGTCTTATAGATCCTCATTTCATGCCCTTGTTATCTACAGAGTGATATAGGGCTCTTATAGATCCTCATTTCATGCCCTCGTTATCTACAGAGTGATATAGGGCTCTTATAGATCCTCATTTCATGCCCTCGTTATCTACTTTGTGATATAGGGCTCTTATAGATCCTCATTTCATGCCCTCGTTATCTACAGAGTGATATAGGGCTCTTATAGATCCTCATTTCATGCCCTCGTTATCTACAGAGTGATATAGGGCTCTTATAGATCCTCATTTCATGCCCTCGTTATCTACAGAGTGATATAGGGGTCTTATAGATCCTCATTTCATGCCCTCGTTATCTACAGAGTGATATAGGGCTCTTATAGATCCTCATTTCATGCCCTCGTTATCTACAGAGTGATATAGGGGTCTTATAGATCCTTATTTCATGCCCTCGTTATCTACAGAGTGATATAGGGGTCTTATAGATCCTTATTTCATGCCCTCGTTATCTACAGAGTGATATAGGGCTCTTATAGATCCTCATTTCATGCCCTCGTTATCTACAGAGTGATATAGGGCTCTTATAGATCCTCATTTCATTCCCTCGTTATCTACAGAGTGATATAGGGCTCTTATCGATCCTCATTTCATGCCCTCGTTATCTACAGAGTGATATAGGGCTCTTATAGATCCTCATTTCATGCCCTCGTTATCTACAGAGTGATATAGGGCTCTTATAGATCCTCATTTCATGCCCTCGTTATCTACAGAGTGATATAGGGCTCTTATAGATCCTCATTTCATGCCCTCGTTATCTACAGAGTGATATAGGGGTCTTATAGATCCTCATTTCATGCCCTCGTTATCTACAGAGTGATATAGGGCTCTTATAGATCCTCATTTCATGGCCTCGTTATCTACAGAGTGATATAGGGGTCTTATAGATCCTCATTTCATGCCCTCGTTATCTACAGAGTGATATAGGGCTCTTATAGTTCCTCATTTCATGCCCTCGTTATCTACAGAGTGATATAGGGCTCTTATAGATCCTCATTTCATGCCCTCGTTATCTACAGAGTGATATAGGGCTCTTATAGATCCTCATTTCATGCCCTCGTTATCTACAGAGTGATATAGGGCTCTTATAGATCCTCATTTCATGCCCTCGTTATCTACAGAGTGATATAGGGCTCTTATAGATCCTCATTTCATGCCCTCGTTATCTACAGAGTGATATAGGGCTCTTATAGATCCTCATTTCATGCCCTCTTTATCTACAGAGTGATATAGGGCTCTTATAGATCCTCATTTCATGCCCTCGTTATCTACAGAGTGATATAGGGCTCTTATAGATCCTCATTTCATGCCCTCGTTATCTACAGAGTGATATAGGGCTCTTATAGATCCTCATTTCATGCCCTCGTTATCTACAGAGTGATATAGGGCTCTTATAGATCCTCATTTCATGCCCTCGTTATCTACAGAGTGATATAGGGCTCTTATAGATCCTCATTTCATGCCCTCGTTATCTACAGAGTGATATAGGGCTCTTATAGATTCTTATTTCATGCCCTCGTTATCTACAGAGTTATATAGGGGTCTTATAGATCCTCATTTCATGCCCTTGTTATCTACAGAGTGATATAGGGCTCTTATAGATCCTCATTTCATGCCCTCTTTATCTACAGAGTGATATAGGGCTCTTATAGATCCTCATTTCATGCCCTCGTTATCTACAGAGTGATATAGGGGTCTTATAGATCCTTATTTCATGCCCTCGTTATCTACAGAGTGATATAGGGGTCTTATAGATCCTTATTTCATGCCCTCGTTATCTACAGAGTGATATAGGGCTCTTATAGATCCTCATTTCATGCCCTCGTTATCTACAGAGTGATATAGGGCTCTTATAGATCCTCATTTCATTCCCTCGTTATCTACAGAGTGATATAGGGCTCTTATCGATCCTCATTTCATGCCCTCGTTATCTACAGAGTGATATAGGGCTCTTATAGATCCTCATTTCATGCCCTCGTTATCTACAGAGTGATATAGGGCTCTTATAGATCCTCATTTCATGCCCTCGTTATCTACAGAGTGATATAGGGCTCTTATAGATCCTCATTTCATGCCCTCGTTATCTACAGAGTGATATAGGGGTCTTATAGATCCTCATTTCATGCCCTCGTTATCTACAGAGTGATATAGGGCTCTTATAGATCCTCATTTCGTGGCCTCGTTATCTACAGAGTGATATAGGGGTCTTATAGATCCTCATTTCATGCCCTCGTTATCTACAGAGTGATATAGGGCTCTTATAGTTCCTCATTTCATGCCCTCGTTATCTACAGAGTGATATAGGGCTCTTATAGATCCTCATTTCATGCCCTCGTTATCTACAGAGTGATATAGGGCTCTTATAGAT
Organism: Oncorhynchus mykiss; assembly: GCF_057628025.1. Taxonomy (NCBI): domain Eukaryota; kingdom Metazoa; phylum Chordata; class Actinopteri; order Salmoniformes; family Salmonidae; genus Oncorhynchus; species Oncorhynchus mykiss. The sequence goes on from NC_143036.1 coordinate 4,724,577, forward strand.
CCTCATTTCATGCCCTCGTTATCTACAGAGTGATATAGGGCTCTTATAGATCCTCATTTCATGCCCTCGTTATCTACAGAGTGATATAGGGCTCTTATAGATCCTCATTTCATGCCCTCGTTATCTACAGAGTGATATAGGGCTCTTATAGATCCTCATTTCATGCCCTCTTTATCTACAGAGTGATATAGGGCTCTTATAGATCCTCATTTCATGCCCTCGTTATCTACAGAGTGATATAGGGCTCTTATAGATCCTCATTTCATGCCCTCGTTATCTACAGAGTGATATAGGGCTCTTATAGATCCTCATTTCATGCCCTCGTTATCTACAGAGTGATATAGGGCTCTTATAGATCCTCATTTCATGCCCTCGTTATCTACAGAGTGATATAGGGCTCTTATAGATCCTCATTTCATGCCCTCGTTATCTACAGAGTGATATAGGGCTCTTATAGATTCTTATTTCATGCCCTCGTTATCTACAGAGTTATATAGGGGTCTTATAGATCCTCATTTCATGCCCTTGTTATCTACAGAGTGATATAGGGCTCTTATAGATCCTCATTTCATGCCCTCGTTATCTACAGAGTGATATAGGGCTCTTATAGATCCTCATTTCATGCCCTCGTTATCTACTTTGTGATATAGGGCTCTTATAGATCCTCATTTCATGCCCTCGTTATCTACAGAGTGATATAGGGCTCTTATAGATCCTCATTTCATGCCCTCGTTATCTACAGAGTGATATAGGGGTCTTATAGATCCTTATTTCATGCCCTCGTTATCTACAGAGTGATATAGGGGTCTTATAGATCCTTATTTCATGCCCTCGTTATCTACAGAGTGATATAGGGCTCTTATAGATCCTCATTTCATGCCCTCGTTATCTACAGAGTGATATAGGGCTCTTATAGATCCTCATTTCATGCCCTCGTTATCTACAGAGTGATATAGGGCTCTTATAGATCCTCATTTCATGCCCTCGTTATCTACAGAGTGATATAGGGCTCTCATAGATCCTCATTTCATGCCCTCGTTATCTACAGAGTGATATAGGGCTCTTATAGATCCTCATTTCATGCCCTCGTTATCTACAGAGTGATATAGGGCTCTTATAGATCCTCATTTCATGCCCTCGTTATCTACAGAGTGATATAGGGGTATTATAGATCCTCATTTCATGCCCTCGTTATCTACAGAGTGATATAGGGGTCTTATAGATCCTCATTTCATGCCCTCGTTATCTACAGAGTGATATAGGGCTCTTATAGATCCTCATTTCATGCCCTCGTTATCTACAGAGTGATATAGGGCTCTTATAGATCCTCATTTCATGCCCTCGTTATCTACAGAGTGATATAGGGGTCTTATAGATCCTCATTTCATGCCCTCGTTATCTACAGAGTGATATAGGGGTCTTATAGATCCTCATTTCATGCCCTCGTTATCTACAGAGTGATATAGGGCTCTTATAGATCCTCATTTCATGCCCTCGTTATCTACAGAGTGATATAGGGCTCTTATAGATCCTCATTTCATGCCCTCGTTATCTACTTTGTGATATAGGGCTCTTATAGATCCTCATTTCATGCCCTCGTTATCTACAGAGTGATATAGGGCTCTTATAGATCCTCATTTCATGCCCTCGTTATCTACAGAGTGATATAGGGGTCTTATAGATCCTTATTTCATGCCCTCGTTATCTACAGAGTGATATAGGGGTCTTATAGATCCTTATTTCATGCCCTCGTTATCTACAGAGTGATATAGGGCTCTTATAGATCCTCATTTCATGCCCTCGTTATCTACAGAGTGATATAGGGCTCTTATAGATCCTCATTTCATGCCCTCGTTATCTACAGAGTGATATAGGGCTCTTATAGATCCTCATTTCATGCCCTCGTTATCTACAGAGTGATATAGGGCTCTCATAGATCCTCATTTCATGCCCTCGTTATCTACAGAGTGATATAGGGCTCTTATAGATCCTCATTTCATGCCCTCGTTATCTACAGAGTGATATAGGGCTCTTATAGATCCTCATTTCATGCCCTCGTTATCTACAGAGTGATATAGGGGTATTATAGATCCTCATTTCATGCCCTCGTTATCTACAGAGTGATATAGGGGTCTTATAGATCCTCATTTCATGCCCTCGTTATCTACAGAGTGATATAGGGCTCTTATAGATCCTCATTTCATGCCCTCGTTATCTACAGAGTGATATAGGGCTCTTATAGATCCTCATTTCATGCCCTCGTTATCTACAGAGTGATATAGGGCTCTTATAGATCCTCATTTCATGCCCTCGTTATCTACAGAGTGATATAGGGGTCTTATAGATCCTCATTTCATGCCCTCGTTATCTACAGAGTGATATAGGGGTCTTATAGATCCTCATTTCATGCCCTCGTTATCTACAGAGTGATATAGGGGTCTTATAGATCCTCATTTCATGCCCTCGTTATCTACAGAGTGATATAGGGCTCTTATAGATCCTCATTTCATGCCCTCGTTATCTACAGAGTGATATAGGGCTCTTATCGATCCTCATTTCATGCCCTCGTTATCTACAGAGTGATATAGGGCTCTTATAGATCCTCATTTCATGCCCTCGTTATCTACAGAGTGATATAGGGCTCTTATAGATCCTCATTTCATGCCCTCGTTATCTACAGAGTGATATAGGGCTCTTATAGATCCTCATTTCATGCCCTCGTTATCTACAGAGTGATATAGGGCTCTTATAGATCCTCATTTCATGCCCTCATTATCTACAGAGTGATATAGGGCTCTTATAGATCCTAATTTCATGCCCTCGTTATCTACAGAGTGATATAGGGGTCTTATAGATCCTCATTTCATGCCCTCGTTATCTACAGAGTGATATAGGGCTCTTATAGATCCTTATTTCATGCCCTCGTTATCTACAGAGTGATATAGGGGTCTTATCGATCCTCATTTCATGCCCTCGTTATCTACAGAGTGATATAGGGCTCTTATAGATCCTCATTTCATGCCCTCGTTATCTACAGAGTGATATAGGGCTCTTATCGATCCTCATTTCATGCCCTCTTTATCTACAGAGTGATATAGGGCTCTTATAGATCCTCATTTCATGCCCTCGTTATCTACAGAGTGATATAGGGCTCTTATAGATCCTCATTTCATGCCCTCGTTATCTACAGAGTGATATAGGGCTCTTATAGATCCTCATTTCATGCCCTCGTTATCTACAGAGTGATATAGGGCTCTTATAGATCCTCATTTCATGCCCTCATTATCTACAGAGTGATATAGGGCTCTTATAGATCCTCATTTCATGCCCTCGTTATCTACAGAGTGATATAGGGCTCTTATAGATCCTCATTTCATGCCCTCGTTATCTACAGAGTGATATAGGGCTCTTATAGATCCTCATTTCATGCCCTCGTTATCTACAGAGTGATATAGGGCTCTTATAGATCCTCATTTCATGCCCTCGTTATCTACAGAGTGATATAGGGGTCTTATAGATCCTCATTTCATGCCCTCGTTATCTACAGAGTGATATAGGGCTCTTATAGATCCTTATTTCATGCCCTCGTTATCTACAGAGTGATATAGGGGTCTTATCGATCCTCATTTCATGCCCTCGTTATCTACAGAGTGATATAGGGGTCTTATAGATCCTCATTTCATGCCCTCGTTATCTACAGAGTGATATAGGGGTCTTATAGATCCTCATTTCATGCCCTCGTTATCTACAGAGTGATATAGGGCTCTTATAGATCCTCATTTCATGCCCTCGTTATCTACAGAGTGATATAGGGGTCTTATAGATCCTCATTTCATGCCCTCGTTATCTACAGAGTGATATAGGGCTCTTATAGATCCTCATTTCATGCCCTCGTTATCTACAGAGTGATATAGGGCTCTTATAGATCCTCATTTCATGCCCTCGTTATCTACAGAGTGATATAGGGCTCTTATAGATCCTCATTTCATGCCCTCGTTATCTACAGAGTGATATAGGGCTCTTATAGATCCTCATTTCATGCCCTCGTTATCTACAGAGTGATATAGGGCTCTTATAGATCCTCATTTCATGCCTTCGTTATCTACAGAGTGATATAGGGGTCTTATAGATCCTTATTTCCACGTCAAACCCACCACTGGTGTTCGTAATGTACGATATACTATTTTCTAGTCTCTACTTTTATCCAATGTAAAAAAAATCTAAAAATAAAACACAATTTCAAATTTTGCTACATAAGAACGATTCGAGGTGGTTAGTCACAAATAGCACCTTAACATCAATATTTGACAGTAGGTATGACGTTATTTTCTGCTTCTGCTTATTTTGGAGCTAAACCCACCACCTCTTTGGCCAAAGAGCTCTATTTTCATGTCATCCAACAAATGTAAAACGCCTGGATTTTGCTATAAAAAAAAAAACAGCATTGGCACTTGGATTGGAACCGGTGGTTTGGTCAGATGACGTGGAAATAGAGGTCATTGGCCAAAGAGGTGGTGGGTTTAGCTCCAAAATAAGCAGAAGCAGAAAATAACGTCATACCTACTGTCAAATATTGATGTTAAGGTGCTATTTGTGACTAACCGCCTCGATTCGTTCTTATGTAGCAAAATTTGAAATTGTGTTTTTTTTTATTTATTTTTTTACATTGGATAAAAGTAGAGACTCTAGAAAATAGTATGTCATACATTACAGTTGAGGAACAATGGGAAACTAATTCTGCTTTGAAAGTTGATCAACTTGTAATCTCACTTTTGAGAAAATGGCCCTTGAATGTTTTGGTACCTACTGGAGAGCTACACCCATTCAGCATCGTTCACAGCCTCTTAAGCCTTAGCCCCACCCATCTCATTAAGGATTCACATGTGCTAAACGGAGTGAGCACGGTAGTGTAGTAAACAACCAAAGATTTCAAGACTAAAAGTGGTGAAAGTAGTAGCCTACAATAAGGAAAAACTCCAAGTAAATATACACATATATCTAGTCCTTGGCCATGTTGTTTTTCACATTAACGTCTCTGGTAAACACACACTATATCAAATAAAATCTTATTTTTATTTGTCACATGCACAAGGTGTAAACTGTACAGTGAAACGGTTACTTGAATATGTAAATAGTTGCAATATCAAAAATTTAAAGTGTAACTATAACTATTAGATCATGAAAGAAATTATTTAACCACCCCAGCCACATCTAGATAAAGTGGATGGACCACTATTGTCTAGACATGCACACATGTTCATGAAATACAATAGATGGCTGAAATCACCCCAGACACACCATGCTAAACTTATGGGTCATGTAATCATCTGGCGAATTGAAAAATGTTGTTTAGACATTTAGCTAGCTAGCTAAACAATGAACCATAATCCCAACTCATAGCTACAGTGCAAACGGATTGTCATAGCTAGCCACCATGCATGAAATGCTGTAGTATGAATCTGCAGGTAGTTAACGCTAACAAACTAGGTTCAATGTTAGCTACCTAGCTATAACTAGCAATGCAAATGGATTTTCTGAGATACAAATAATATTAATACACAGATCATACACGTAACGTTAGCGTTGCGAGCCAGCAAGCTAACATTCACTAGCTAGCTAAGAGTATGCTTTAGCTTGCAATGAATGTGACTTTCTGATTAAATTTGAAATGTATAATATCTGACAATGTAGCTAGACTCTTACCCATAACCATGGATGAATGCTTCACGGCAGCGTGTCTTTTCTGTTTGGTTTGTTTGCAGCTAGAGCTTGTTTTCTACGTTGTGTCAAGTCACTCCGGGTTCACACTGACCGTGTGTAGAAAGTAGTCGTCCACAACTTTTTCCCACTGATCTTTGTCAATAATTCAGGGTTGCAATGTAGCACCACATTTTCAGTTCTCAAATGGCTTAAATAAAAGTACAATAAAAATTGTATACAAAAGTTCAGATGTTCCAGAAGTATTTTTTTTTTAACAAAAAAAGCATTTTGATAAAATCCCCAAACATTCCTCCCCTGTGAACTGCAATAGGTTCTTGAAACATTTTGTTCCACTGGCCCTTTATTTAACTAGGCAAGTCAATTAAGAACAAACTCTTATTTACAAAGATGGCCTACCCCAGCCAAACCCAGATGACAATTGTGGGACTCCCAATCACGGCCGGATGTGATGCAGCCTGGATTCGAACCAGGGACTGTAGTGCCTTAGACCGCTGCGCCACTCGGGAGCCCAAGGTTAAAGGTCAAAGGCATCATGACCTTGAACCCAGTAAAGGGGCTGAAGTGGATCTTTCAGCAGGACAATAACCAAGCATAAAAATAATAAAAAAAAATATAAAAATAAATAAAAAATAAATAAATATATATAAGTGAATATAAATCAATGAATACAATTTAAAATGTTTAAATATATATATATTATAAATGAAATTAAAATAAATAAATGTACATTTTGCAATGGTCTTCTCAGTCTCCGGACTTGGACCCCAATTGAAATCCTCACAAGGCGAGGTATTGAAAGGTATTGAAAACAGAGGTATAACTTGGACTTGTATTAGTATACAATAATATAATTTCCCCCAAAATTATATTTGCATTATTTATTTTATGTAATTATTTGGCTCACCGTTATCAAGGGTGCCAATAAATTTCGACCTGACTCTATCTATCTACAGCATTAAGTTACAGCATATACTCTTTGTTGGGTCTGCTGCTCTAAATGCATGCCATGCCTCTGACATCTAGACAGGAGCAGTGGATAGCAGATAGCTGTGCTATGTTCTGTTCTATTATCCTAATCTGGGATCTAGACAGGAGCAGTGGATAGCAGATAGCCGTGCTATGTTCTGTTCTATTATCCTAATCTGGGTTCTAGACAGGAGCAGTGGATAACAGATAGCTGTGCTCTGTTCTGTTCACCCAATATGGGTCACAGATCACATGATCTGGCACTCTGGGATAGATTTATAATCTCTCATGTCATCGTTGGCCGGTAGAGAGCTTCTCCTTAATGGGATATTTGTGTATGGGGGAAGGGTGGGTGTGTGTGTGTGTGTGTGTGTGTGTGTGTGTGTGCGTGTGTGTGTGTGTGTGTGTGTGTGTGTGTGTGCGTGTGTGTTTTTCACTACCCATACACAGATTAATGGCTAATGTGTGCTACTTGAAAAGCAATCCCTGTTACTGCAGCCACCCTAAAATAGAGAATTCATTGTGTGCATGTACTGTACACATGTTGATTACACACGACATATTACATATTACATGGGACATTATACATGTAAGAGTGTGTTAATTGCATAAACATGAGTTGTGTCTCTGTCTGTCTCCCCTATAGGTCCTGACTATATCAAGCAGGCGTTCATGGATCCAGTGGAGATCCCCAAGGATCCTCCCGAAGAGAAGGAGAAAGACAGCCCCACCAGCCCTGCCCAGACCCCCGGGCCCACCCCTCCCAGCACCGCCCAGACCCCCGGGCCCACCCCTCCCCCATCGCCCCACAGCAAGAAGAGACCGCACAGCAACAGCGTCTCCACCTCCGCCTCCCGCAAGATCAGCAAGGACGAATCATCACACAGTCGCAAGGTCAGCAAAGAGGAGAAGCCAGTCCGTAAGAGCAGCAAGGAGGAGCGGCTGAGCAGGAAGTTGAGTAAAGAGGAGAGGGTGTCCATCGCTGCCGAGCCGCCCACAGCTGCTGCTCCCTCTTCCCATGTAATACACCAGGCTTCAGCCAAATCCCCCAAGGCCCCGGAGCCCGGCCCCACCAACGTACCACCTCCCCAGGCTGCTGCTCCGCAGACGATGGTGGGTCCTGTTAATGAAATGGGACAACTCCACTCCCAGTACCATAGCTACTACGTCAAAGCCCCCTCCAGGGGACCCCTGCCCCCGGAACCTGAGCCTGAGGAGGACGAGGAGCCCAGTCAACTGACCCTGGCACGGATGGCCCCGCCACCCCCCAAGTCCTTTCGGAATTTCACCCTCAAGCCGACGCCCACAGGTGAGCAGAGCAAACTCAGGAAGCAGGATTCGCTGAAACCAAAGAGCCTGGCAGAGACCAAGAAGGCCAGTATGGAGATGGCTGACGGGCAGGGTGAAGAGAATGTAAGTAGGAGTGCTGATCTAGGATCAGTTGTACCTTTTTAATTCACAATTAGTAACACGACATGGTAGGAGTGCTGATCTAGGATCAGTTGTACCTTTTTAATTCACAATTAGTAACACGACATGGGGGACCTTGATACTAACTCTTCTTGGTGTTGCCTTGCAGGCTCCTAACTCTATCCTGGTTGCTATGGTGATGCTGTTGAATATCGGCCTAGCCATCATATTTGTCCACTTCCTGACATGATGGTCCTGTGTCTCAGGTAACCTCTTCTTACAAAATAAAAACAGCCACACGACATGTTTGTTATGTTCCTAAAGAGCAGGCCATGATGTTGACCTCCTGTGTGTCATTTTATCCAATCAGTTCAGAACTAATCAATTAAACCCCACCTGAACTGTGTTTGACCCCTCAGTGATGCCGTGGCAACTGGTGCAGCGTCTCCAGCCTTTTAAAAATCAAAATGGTGTCAGTCAGAATCGGAAGCGGCCACAGGAGCATGGAAATCAGCTTTGTGACACAGGAGAGAAACATGAGAGGCAGGAGAGAAGGACCCGCAGGCTGTCCAGGGCCGTCCACAGACCTGCCTGATCGTAATACTCTCCTCTGGGTTCTGTTAAAGAACAAAATGATATGTCTGAGGGAGATAGGAAAAACAATACAACAGAAAAAGTCAACACACAACACACACACACACACACACACACACACACACACACACACACACACACACACACACACACACACACACACACACACACACTCACACACACACACACCACACACACACACACACACACACACACACACACACACACACACACACACACACACACACACACACACACACACACTCACTCACACACACCACACACACACACACACACTCACACACACACACCACACACACACACACCACACACACACACACACACACACACACACACCACACACACACACACACACACACATACACACACAAGAAAATATGAAGTAATTGAAATACACATGTCTGCTGTCCCAAGCAGTGAGCTCTCTGCTCGTGCAAGGCCACTCCTTCTATTAAAATCAAATCACATTTTATTGGTCACTTACACATATTGGCAGATGTTATTGCTGGTGTAGCGAATTGCTTGTCCTGTCCTTCTGTCCTGTCCTGGCAGGAACACAGAGGGACTGACTGACTAACTTTAACTGGGCCAATGTGGGGATGCACTTATAGATGACAGGAGCTAACAGCTGCCTTACTATTTTACCCTCTGACGTCTTCATGGGGAGATGTAAGCACGGCAAGGCCAGAGGACTGAGAGCTGCGCGTTCCAACGTTCCCACATTCTGAGTTCTGAGGTCCCAGTGTTCTGAGGTTCCAGTGTTCTGAGGTTCCAGTGTTCTGAGGTCCCAGTGTTCTGAGGTCCCAGTGTTCTGAGGTCCCAGTGTTCTGAGGTCCCAGTGTTCTGAGGTTCCAGAGTTCTGAGGTTCCAGTGTTCTGAGGTTCTAACCACCCCTTGCTGCAGGAAAGCGGATGCACCGAACGTTAGCTGTCAGTGCTAGCGCGGTCACACGGCAGTCTTACTCTGTTAACAAATAACCATTCATCACAGCTTCCTTTAGCTCCTCCCACCTTCACCCTTCACCTTCCCTGTGCATTTTTGTTGTTGTAGCTTAAGTTTTTTGTTTGTTTATGTTGATTACCTGCAGTTATAGACTTGTAGTTGAAAGGAAGGAAAATTAATACGAGGAGCCCATTTTATTTTGGACTATTCATAATTATTTTATTTCATCATAATGAAAGAATTCTGTCCACATTTTATTAAAAGTACAATATGATTTATTTTTTTAAAGAAAGAATATATATATTTTGCCAACAAAGGGTCTAGTCTATTGAGCATTTTAACTGTTTTAAAACATGTTTATGTTATTGTATCATACAACAGGAAAGACAAGCTTAATTTGACTAGATGGGGGCAGGCAGATTGACAGTAGGATTTGAGGAACGAAGCCACACTGTGTATGTAGCAAGTCGAAGCTTGCTCTATGTGACTGAAAGATGTCTTATAAATTATGTCATTTATTAAATCAAAGGATTAAATTATTATTATTATTATTATTATTATTATTATTATTATTACACAACTGTGCATGGGATTTCGTTGACAAGTTACTTTAATTATCTTCTTTGCTTCCGATGTTAAAACCACCGAGCTGTGAAGAGGAGGAAAATCAGTTGGTTTAGTCAAATTAAAAAACACCCATTGTTATTGTGAATCTCTGCTTGCATGTCAGTGAGACTGGAAAATAAGCGTCCTTGAATTGATTCTCAAAAAAAAAAAAAAAAAAAGATTTGATTTGATTCTAGAATTTGATTGTATTGAATCTCAGAAGAAACTTGGTATTGAATGTATTCGGGTTGAATTCAGGGGAAAGGGGGGGGGGGGGGTGATAATATGTGATACCTGTGGTTATGTGGTTTAGGAGTGATGCCTTTTAAAAAAAAGTCTTGAACACTTCAACCTTTTTCTTTACCTCAGAAGAAGAAGATAATGAGGGGAGGAAGGGGGGGGAGGGGGGGTGGAGGAGGGGGGGGGGGGGGGGGGGTGAAATAGACGGTCGATAAGAGATGAAGTCTGTGTCTTAATTGTTTTGTGTAGGAAGTCATCGGACTGTTGCAATCAAAGGGAGGGGAGCTATACACGTGGCACTACATTTTAACCAGTAGTAGACTTTGTTGCAGGTAAAGCATGATTTCGTTTTTATTTAAAATATATATATATATATATATATAAACAAATGGAATACGTAGATATTTAACAGTTTCTGTTATCCACTTCAAATCATTGTTATTTATGTGTTCATCATATGATTGATAAATATACTGAGTGCACAAAACATTAAGAACACCATCCTAATATTGAGTTGCGCCCCCTTTTTCCCCTCAGAACAACCTCGATTCGTAGGGTGTCTAAAGCGTTCCACAGGGATGCTGGCCCATGTTGACTCCATTGCTTCCAATAGTTGTGCCATGTTGGCTGGATGTCCTTTGGGTGGTGGACCATTCTTGATGCACACGGGGAAACTGTTGAGCGTGAAAAACCCAGCAGCATTGCAGTTCTTGACACAAACCAGCACTTGGCACCTACTACCAAACCTCGCTCAAAGGCACTTAAATACTATTTTGTATTTTTCCATTCACCCTCTGAATGGCACACATATACAATCCATTTCTCAATTGTCTCAAGGCTTAAAATTCCTTCTTCAACCACCCGTCTCCTTTCCTTCATCTGCACTGATTTGAAGTGGATTTAACGAGTGACATCAATAAGGGATCGTGGCTTTCACCTGAGTCATGGAGAGAGAAGGTGTTCTTAATGTTTTGGCCACTCAGTGTAGATATGTATTTGTTGAATGTTTTTTGGTCCTTGTGAAAAAGGGCTTGAAAAGTGGCAAGATTGTGTTTATTGCTATTTAGTTTATAGGATACTACTAGTTTGCATGGTCTGTTGAAGAAACACAGTATAAAGCTCTGTACTTTGGGAGACTGCACGCTTCTTCAGACATTGACTGATCTGTAGATTCTGATTGGTCCTACAGTGTTCATGCTGATTGGTCCTACAGTGTTCATTCTGATTGGTCCTACAGTGTTCATGCTGATTGGTCCTACAGTGTTCATTCTGATTGGTCCTACAGTGTTCATGCTGATTGGTCCTACAGTGTTGATGCTGATTGGTCCTACAGTGTTCATTCTGATTGGTCCTACAGTGTTCATGCTGATTGGTCCTACAGTGTTAATTCTGATTGGTCCTACAGTGTTCCTTCTGATTGGTCCTACAGTGTTCATTCTGATTGGTCCTACAGTGTTCCTTCTGATTGGTCCTACAGTGTTCATTCTGATTGGTCCTACAGTGCTCATTCTGATTGGTCCTACAGTGTTCATTCTGATTGGTCCTACAGTGTTCATGCTGATTGGTCCTACAGTGTTCATTCTGATTGGTTCTACAGTGTTCATTCTGATTGGTCCTACGGAGTTCATGTGCAGTCCATCACAATAGAATCACATTTACGGCAAAGAAAAATAACGAAAAATGTCTAACCATTTGAAAAACAAATACAAGAAATCTCAAGACAACTTTGCATTCTGTTGAATCTGTCTCGTTCTCAGAACTGTAGGAACCACATCGATGTCCTGAAGTTTGTTACACCTGACAACATAACAACCCTTCTCATTGAAGATGGCTTCTTTCTTTATTTTTGTCCTCTGTTTTCACAGAGCAGGATGAGAGCTGTAATCTATGAGGGGTTAAAAGTGGCAGAACATAATGGGATGTTTAAAAATATATATATTTAAAAAAATTATAATAAAGCAACATCGCATGTTGTAAACCTTTATATATAGATAAGATATAGTATTTGTAAGGATTTTTACAGAGCATAATCCAGAAACTGGTATGAGTTGGTATTTTTCTAACGATTTGCACACCTGTATTTTGACAACGGCTATAACATGTTTGTAACGGGTATTGTAATGCACCTACAGTAACATTTGACAGTACTAAAATCTTTATCTGTAATTGGCTGTAATTTATGTATCATTTCAACCTGGACTCAGAGGGTAGACGTAACACAGTAAATTAAAATCCGGGACGCTCCAATTAGTACGATATATTACGTTTGGTATGGTATGTGTTCATTTGTGAATGTCCATCATCCATTTCATATGATATGTTACGAACTCCAATTCTTATGACGCGTTACGAATTCTAATTTGCTGTGGCTAACTTTAGCTAGTTGGCAAAGTGGCTAATGCTAACGTTAGCTAGGTGGCTAATATTAGCTATGCTAGTGGTTAGGGGTTAAGGTTAGGGTTAATGTTACGATTAGGAGTTAAATTAAAGCTGTAAGGTTAGGGTTAGAAGAAGGGTTAGCTAACATGCTAAGTAGTTGCAAATGAGCTAAAATGCTAAAGTTGTCTGTGATGAGAATCGAACTAGACGGTGACGTTATAAGCCTAACCAACCCCCCTCCTTTCATTTTTGCCTTAAGTAACCTTCTGTCTTATGGAACCATACCGAACGTAGCATAGCATACTAATTTGAGTTTCCCAGGTTTTCGTTGACTATGTTACGTCTACTCTATGAAACCAGCCTGATCATTTATGGGGAGGGGCGGGGCAGGGGACAAGACCAGATGGTACTTGTTTTGACTGTTTTTACCAAACGATGAGGAAATGTGTGAGACGTTTTTGATATCTCAAAGTATGGTGTCACCCTCACCGATTTGTGCAGTCTTTTGGAGATGTATTTCTGTGTATAACAATAAAGAAGTTATGCCTTGTACACTGTCCCATCTCTATTTGATTGTGTCTTTGTCTCTTCCTTACTCCTGTACATTATAATGTGTCTTGGATCAGACATCGGAGGCATTAGAATGTGTCTTGGATTAGACATCGGAGGCATTAGAATGTGTCTTGGATTAGACATCGGAGGCATTAGAATGTGTCTTCGATTAGACATCGGAAGCATTAGAATGTGTCTTGGATTAGACATCGGAAGCATTAGAATGTGTCTTGGATTAGACATCGGAAGCATTAGAATGTGTCTTGGATTAGACATCGGAGGCATTAGAATGTGTCTTGGATTAGACATCGGAGGCATTAGAATGTGTCTTGGATTAGACATCGGAGGCATTAGAATGTGTCTTGGATTAGACATAGGTGGCATTAGAATGTGTCTTGGATTAGACATAGGTGGCATTAGAATGTGTCTTGGATCAGACATCGGAGGCATTAGAATGTGTTTTGGATTAGACATCGGAGGCATTAGAATGTGTCTTGGATTAGACATCGGAGGCATTAGAATGTGTCTTGGATTAGACATAGGTGGCATTAGAATGTGTCTTGGATCAGACATCGGAGGCATTAGAATGTGTCTTGGATTAGACATCGGAGGCATTAGAATGTGTCTTGGATTAGACATCGGAGGCATTAGAATGTGTCTTGGATTAGACATCGGAGGCATTAGAATGTGTCTTGGATTAGACATCGGAGGCATTAGAATGTGTCTTGGATTAGACATCGGAGGCATTAGAATGTGTCTTAACACTGTCCTAACACACAACCCCTGACCCCTAACTTGACTGCTGGGGCTTGAACCTTTGTGTTACTTAGCCACCCCTTGAACTATGGCCCCCCTTCTCTTCCCCCCTGTCCTGTCCTATCTATGATGGTCCCACAGGGTAAAACCAGTGGCTTTGTTCCAAGTGGCACCTATTCCCTTTACCCTGCACTAGTAACATAGGGTGCTGGTCCATAGTAATGCGCTATGAAGGGAATAGTGTGCCATTTGGGACGAACCCAGCACGTCCAGGGAGGCTGGTGCAGACATACAGGGCTGACTGACTCCAGGTTAGTTAGTTAGTTAGTTGTGTTCCCAGGGCTGACTGACTCCAGGTTAGTTAGTTAGTTGTGTTCCCAGGGCTGACTGACTCCAGGTTAGTTAGTTAGTTGTGTTCCCAGGGCTGACTGACTCCAGGTTAGTTATTTAGTTAGTTGTGTTCCCAGGGCTGACTGACTCCAGGTTAGTTAGTTAGTAGTGTTCCCAGGGCTGACTGACTCCAGGTTAGTTAGTTAGTTGTGTTCCCAGGGCTGACTGACTCCAGGTTAGTTAGTTAGTTGTGTTCCCAGGGCTGACTGACTCCAGGTTAGTTAGTTGTGTTCCCAGGGCTGACTGACTCCAGGTTAGTTAGTTAGTTGTGTTCCCAGGGCTGACTGACTCCAGGTTAGTTAGTTGTGTTCCCAGGGCTGACTGACTCCAGGTTAGTTAGTTGTGTTCCCAGGGCTGACTCCAGGTTAGTTAGTTGTGTTCCCAGGGCTGACTGACTCCAGGTTAGTTAGTTGTGTTCCCAGGGCTGACTGACTGCAGGTTAGTTAGTTAGTTGTGTTCCCATGGCTGACTGACTCCAGGTTAGTTAGTTGTGTTCACAGGGCTGACTGACTCCAGGTTAGTTAGTTAGTTGTGTTCCCAGGGCTGACTGACTCCAGGTTAGTTTGTTAGTTAGTTGTGTTCCCAGGGCTGACTGACTCCAGGTTAGTTAGTTGTGTTCCCAGGGCTGACTGACTCCAGGTTAGTTAGTTGTGTTCCCAGGGCTGACTGACTCCAGGTTAGTTAGTTAGTTGTGTTCCCAGGGCTGACTGACTCCAGGTTAGTTAGTTAGTTAGTTAGTTGTGTTCCCAGGGCTGACTGACTCCAGGTTAGTTAGTTAGTTATTTGTGTTCCCAGGGCTGACTGACTCTAGGTTAGTTAGTTTGTTGTGTTCCCAGGGCTAACTGACTCCAGGTTAGTTAAGTTAGTTGTGTTCCCAGGGCTGACTGACTCCAGGTTAGTTAGTTAGTTGTGTTCCCAGGGCTGACTGACTCCAGGTTAGTTAGTTAGTTAGTTAGTTGTGTTCCCAGGGCTGACTGACTCCAGGTTAGTTAATTAGTTGTGTGTGGTACTTACTATATAATTTTGTAGTTTACTATAGAATACTGTAGTATATACTACAGTAAAGTCCGTAGAAACAGTACAGTGAATAATATTGTATTTATACCATAGTATACTATAGTATTTTTCATGTGGACAGGCCTGTGACCAGTCTGCACATTGCATTCTAAATCTCACCCTATTCCCTAAATAGTGCACTACTTTTGATCAGAACCCTGGTCTAAAGTAGTGCACTATGTAGGGAATAGGGTACCAACTCTGATCTAAAGTAGTGTACTATGTAGGGAACAGGGTACCAACTCTGATCTAAAGTAGTGCACTATGTAGGGAATAGGGTACCATTTGTGACAGAGACTGTGTCACAGACGCCAGCCTCCAGTGACGCCTGCCTCCCGTGACACCAGCCTCCAGTGTCACCAGCCTCCCGTGACACCAGCCTCCTGTGTCTCTACTCACCTAATTTGGTTTTTTAACATTGGCACTAACTTGTCGCCTCCCTCTTCTCGCCAAATGAGATGTTCAACTAAGTGTTTATCCGATCCAGATCTAGGTTCAAATATAATGTGTATTCTGATATTTAAAATACTTTTTTTCTGTGTTTTTTTAGTATTTTCAAATACACAGCCCAAAACAAGTACTTTTATTTGAATGGTTATTAGTGAAACCAAATAGTCCACCAATTTGAAGTATTAGTTGTTTCAAATACTATTGTCAGAAACCTGGGGTTAAATGGGATTCTCTCTGCGTCATTGTATTTTAGCATGTTCAAATACATTAAAATATTCAAACTACTTGTGTTTTCAAATAAAATATATCTGAATATTTACTTTGAATGTGCGTGAAAGTAATTGAGATATTTGAAGTAGTGTTTGGAACCCACGTCAGATCCATTCTGAGTTTTGATATAAAAAGGTTCAATGTGTCTTTACCTCTGGGAGGTATACTACAGAGGTGAATCAATACGTTCTGATGTAACTTTAAACTTTTTTTTTCTTGTTGTTGACCAAGTAGACCTGGTCTAATTCTTCTGGTTCGTTAAAAAAAATGTTTTAAAATTAGATATGTGTGTTTGTTTGTTGAATCAAATTAGACCAGGTCTACTTGGTCAATAGTTATTTCTGGTTGCTTATCAAAGTCAGCTTGCTAACTAATGAATCCTGTATTCTACTCTTCCACTCTTTGTTACACTGTAATCTGAGACTGATGTAGAGTCGTGAGCGGAGGTGGAATGGACTAGTGCTCTTCATGACCCACTAGCGGTAATCAGGAAGTGAGCAGGCAGGGCTTGGCTTGGTACCAATAGTATAGGATATCTCTGCTAATATTCTGACAGCACGGCACATGATGCTGGATCCCATTCATACAGACAGACGATCCCCTTAACCCTCCCCGTGAGTCACAAATATAAACCACAGCCTTATAAGCATATGCTACCTTTATAGGGGCTGCTATAATAATATAATAAATGTAACCTACAGGCACTTTTATCAAAAGCAACGTACAGTTATGCTCGCATACAACACTGCTATATTTCAACGCACACACCTGCTATAGAAAACAATGGCCATTTCCTATGTACTCGTTTCTATGACTACTGTGATCCTGGCAACCAGAATGTGTGTAAAATGGTCACTTCACATTTTACGAGGGTCGAAGAATTCAGCAAGTAGCCTAGTCAAAGAGGGTGTAAGGCCCACAACAGAGGTAGAGATCATCCCATCCTACTTACTCTCTTTTGAAAATGGTGTAGCTACAGTTGTGGGTCCCAGCCATTAACTAAAATGGTGTAGCTACAGTTGTGGGTCCCAGCCATGAACTAAAATGGTGTAGAAACAGTTGTGGGTCCCAGCCATGAACTAAAATGGTGTAGCTACAGTTGTGGGTCCCAGCCATTAACTAAAATGGTGTAGCTACAGTTGTGGGTCCCAGCCATTAACTAAAATGGTGTAGCTACAGTTGTGGGTCCCAGCCATTAACTAAAATGGGGTAGCTACAGTTGTGGGTCCCAGCCATTAACTAAAATGGTGTAGCTACAGTTGTGGGTCCCAGCCATAAACTCAAATGGTGTAGCTACAGTTGTGGGACTCAGCCATTAACTAAAATGGGGTAGCTACAGTTGTGGGTCCCAGTCATTAACTAAAATGGTGTAGAAATAGTTGTGGGTCCCACCCATGAACTAAAATGGTGTAGCTACAGTTGTGGGTCCCAGCCATTAACTAAACTGGTGTAGCTACAGTTGTGGGTCCCAGCCATTAACTAAAATAGGGTAGCTAGAGTTGTGGGTCCCAGCATTTAACTAAAATGGTGTAGCTACAGTTGTGGGTCCCAGCCAATAACTAAACTGGTGTAGCTACAGTTGTGGGTCCCAGCCATGAACTAAAATAGGGTAGCTACAGTTGTGGGTCCCAGCATTTAACTAAAATGGTGTAGCTACAGTTGTGGGTCCCAGCCATTAACTAAAATGGTGTAGCTACAGTTGTGGGTCCCAGCCATTAACTAAAATGGGGTAGCTACAGTTGTGGGTCCAAGCCATTAACTAAAATGGCGTAGCTACAGCTGTGGGTCCCAGCCATGAACTAAAATGGTGTAGAAATAGTTGTGGGTCCCAGCCATTAACTAAAATGGTGTGGCTACAGTTGTGGGTCCCATGCATTAACTAAAATGGTGTAGCTACAGTTGTGGGTCCCAGCCATTAAGTAAAATGGGGTAGCTACAGTTGTGGGTCTCAGCCATTAAGTAAAATGGTGGAGGCTGGTTTTACTACTGCACTGCTCCTCATGGCCCACACCCCCTCCGTGTTTACCAGCTCCAGTCATCACAGATCCCTACCAGGGGGATGTGAGGGACAAAAGCTTGTCAGGCAGACAGACTCACCAGCCTACCTCCAGGATGGCTAGTATTTCCCTCCATATTTAATGTGTGGTGATGTTTGGGCCTTGGCCTGTTTTCACACTCTGCCAGAAGCTGTTAGATTAATTTATTAACCCTGTTGTAACAACAGTGTGTGTGCGTGTGCGTGTGTGTGTATGTGTGTGAGTGCGCGCGCGTGCGTGCACGTGCGTGTGCGCGCGTGTGTGTGTGTGCGTGTGTGTGCGTGTGTGTGTGTGTGTGTGTGTGTGTGTGTTATACTGTACTGTATAGGGTTTCTGGCCTCTACCACTGGCTTGGAAGCAGATTCATTGACAGATCAAGGGCGTGCAGGTCTGACCTGGGGAAGAGGAAACCAACGTTTATATTTCACAACAGAGGGAGAGATCAGAGTCTCTGGCTTCTGTGTTAAATGGAGGTGAACGGGGCTTCTGTGTTAAATGGAGTTGAACGGGGCTTCTGTGTTAAATGGAGGTGAACGGGGCTTCTGTGTTAAATGGAGGTGAACGGGGCTTCTGTGTTAAATGGAGGTGAACGGGGCTTCTGTGTTAAATGGAGGTGAACGGGGCTTCTGTGTTAAATGGAGGTGAACGGGGCTTCTGTGTTAAATGGAGGTGAACGGGGCTTCTGTGTTAAATGGAGTTGAACGGGGCTTCTGTGTTAAATGGAGGTGAACGGGGCTTCTGTGTTAAATGGAGGTGAACGGGGCTTCTGTGTTAAATGGAGGTGAACGGGGCTTCTGTGTTAAATGGAGTTGAACGGGGCTTCTGTGTTAAATGGAGGTGAACGGGGCTTCGTGTTAAATGGAGTTGAACGGGGCTTCTGTGTTAAATGGAGTTGAACGGGGCTTCTGTGTTAAATGGAGGTGAACGGGACTTCTGTGTTAAATGGAGGTGAACGGGGCTTCTGTGTTAAATGGAGTTGAACAGGGCTTCTGTGTTAAATGGAGGTGAACGGGGCTTCTGTGTTAAATGGAGGTGAACGGGGCTTCTGTGTTAAATGGAGTTGAACGGGGCTTCTGTGTTAAATGGAGGTGAACGGGGCTTCTGTGTTAAATGGAGTTGAACGGGGCTTCGTGTTAAATGGAGGTGAACGGGGCTTCTGTGTTAAATGGAGTTGAATGGGGCTTCGTGTTAAATGGATAAAGTAGTGCACTATGGGCCCTGGTCTAAAGGTATCCTATATCCTATGGGCCCTGGTCTAAAGTAGTGCACTATGGGCCCTGGTCTAAAGTAGTGCATTATGGGGAATAGAGTGCCATTTGAGATCCTAACAAGTCATTTTAACCTTCTTCAGAGCCAGAGCCCGACACCCACAATGCACAGTGCTTGGGCAGTCAAGCTTCAAGCTATAGTTGGATTAAGAGGGGATATCGGTGCCAAGTGTTTTTCAACCGATGTTGCTAAGACATCAGTATTAAGGAGATCCACTTTCCATACATAGCATAGCTAGCCTGGTTTATCATCGCTCACAGTATATTTCCATGCCTAGCATAGCTAGTTTAGCATATTATTGCTTACAGTATCTTTCCATGCCTACCATAGTAAGCTTAGATTAGCATCGCTTACAGTATCTTTCCATGCCTAGCATAGCTAGCCTAGCATCACTTACATCATCTTTCCATTCCTCGCATAGCTAGATTAGCTTAGCATCGCCTCATCAGCCCTTACAGTATCAAACCCAGACAGCAGTTAGCTACCATAACACATGCTCCTTTTACAATACTGCCCCAGACATAGACAGGGTTCACCAATTGGCGGCCCACTTAGGATTTTATTTTGCCCCCATAGTTTTCTGAGCAACAAAAAACCTCCGTTATTTTTTTCCTTTAAATGTATGTATTTTTATTTTATTAACTAGGCAAGTCAGTTAAGAACAAATTCCCATTTACAATGACGGGCCTAACCCTGGCCAAACCCAGATGAAGCTGGGCCAATTGTGCGCCGCCCTGTGGGACTCCCAATCACAGCCGGATGTGATGCAGCCTGGATTCGAACCGGGGACTGTAGTGACACCTCTAGCTCCATGGACATGAGTCACAGATACTAAAGTCCAAGTTAAGTCATGAGTCATAGATACTAAAGTCCAACTTTGGTCACGAGTCATAGATACTAAAGTCCAACTTTGGTCACGAGTCATAGATACTAAAGTCCAACTTTGGTCACGAGTCATAGATACTAAAGTCCAACTTTGGTCACGAGTCATAGATACTACGTCCAACTTTGGTCACGAGTCATAGATACTAAAGTCCAACTTTGGTCTCGAGTCATAGATACTCAAGTCCTAGTTAAGTCATGAGTCATAGATACTAAAGTCCAAGTTAAGTCACGAATCATAGATACTAAAGTCCAAGTTAAGTCACGAGTCATGGATACTAAAGTCCAAGTTAAGTCACAAGTAATAGATACTAAAGTCCAAGTTAAGTCACGAGTCATAGATACTCAAGTCCATGTCGAGAGGCAAGCGTCCATATCTCCGGTATGATGTTATTAGAATATGAGACATGGACTCCATGGTTTGTTGTGTTAACATGTAAACTAAACAACATGCATGATGTTGACATCCTGCTTTTCTCATCTCATAAGTATATACTGTATTCTATTCTACTACATTCTAGTCAATGCCACTCCAACAATGCTCGTCCTAATAATTATATATTTCTTAAATCCATTATTTTACTTTTAGATGTGTGTGTATTGTTGTGAATTGTTAGATACTACTGCACTGTTGGAGCTAGAAACACAAGCATTTAGTTAGATATTACTGTACTGTTGGAGCTAGGAACACAAGCATTTAGTTAGATATTACTGCACTGTTGGAGCTAGGAACACAAGCATTTAGTTAGATATTACTGCACTGTTGGAGCTAGACACACAAGTATTTAGTTAGATACTACTGCATTGTTGGAGCTAGAAACACAAGCATTTAGTTAGATATTACTGCACTGTTGGAGCTAGAAACACAAGCATTTAGTTAGATACTACTGCACTGTTGGAGCTAGACACACAAGCATTTAGTTAGATATTACTGCACTGTTGGAGCTGGGAACACAAGCATTTAGTTAGATACTACTGTACTGTTGGAGCTAGGAACACAAGCATTTAGTTAGATACTACTGCACTGTTGGAGCTAGAAACACAAGCATTTAGTTAGATATTACTGCACTGTTGGAGCTAGAAACACAAGCATTTAGTTAGATACTACTGCACTGTTCGAGCTAGAAACACAAGCATTAGTTAGATACTAATGCACTGTTGGAGCTAGAAACACAAGCATTTAGTTAGATACTACTGCACTGTTGGAGCTAGGAACACAAGCATTTAGTTAGATATTACTGCACTGTTGGAGCTAGGAACACAAGCATTTAGTTAGATACTACTGCACTGTTGGAGCTAGGAACACAAGCATTTAGTTAGATACTACTGCACTGTTGGAGCTAGAAACACAATCATTTAGTTAGATACTACTGTACTGTTGGAGCTAGGAACACAAGCATTTAGTTAGATACTACTGCACTGTTGGAGCTAGGAACACAAGCATTTAGTTAGATACTACTGCACTGTTGGAGCTAGGAACACAAGCATTTAGTTAGATACTACTGCACTGTTGGAGCTAGAAACACAAGCATTTAGTTAGATACTACTGCACTGTTGGAGCTAGAAACACAATCATTTAGTTAGATACTACTGCACTGTTGGAGCTAGAAACACAAGCATTTAGTTAGATATTACTGCACTGTTGGAGCTAGGAACACAAGCATTTAGTTAGATATTACTGTACTGTTGGAGCTAGGAACACAAGCATTTAGTTAGATACTACTGCACTGTTGGAGCTAGAAACACAAGCATTTAGTTAGATACTACTGCACTGTTGGAGCTAGGAACACAAGCATTTAGTTAGATATTACTGCACTGTTGGAGCTAGGAACACAAGCATTTAGTTAGATACTACTGCACTGTTGGAGCTAGGAACACAAGCATTTAGTTAGATATTACTGTACTGTTGGAGCTAGGAACACAAGCATTTAGTTAGATACTACTGCACTGTTGGAGCTAGAAACACAAGCATTTAGTTAGATACTACTGCACTGTTGGAGCTAGGAACACAAGCATTTAGTTAGATATTACTGCACTGTTGGAGCTAGGAACACAAGCATTTAGTTAGATACTACTGCACTGTTGGAGCTAGGAACACAAGCATTTAGTTAGATACTACTGCACTGTTGGAGCTAGAAACACAAGCATTTAGTTAGATACTACTGCACTGTTGGAGCTAGGAACACAAGCATTTAGTTAGATACTACTGCACTGTTGGAGCTGGGAACACAAGCATTTAGTTAGATACTACTGCACTGTTGGAGCTAGAAACACAAGCATTTAGTTAGATATTACTGCACTGTTGGAGCTAGACACACAAATATTTAGTTAGATACTACTGCACTGTTGGAGCTAGGAACACAAGCATTTAGTTAGATACTACTGCACTGTTGGAGCTGGGAACACAAGCATTTAGTTAGATACTACTGCACTGTTAGAGCTAGGAACACAAGCATTTAGTTAGATATTACTGCACTGTTGGAGCTAGAAACACAAGCATTTAGTTAGATACTACTGTACTGTTGGAGCTAGAAACACAAGCATTTAGTTAGATACTACTGTACTGTTGGAGCTGGGAACACAAGCATTTAGTTAGATATTACTGTACTGTTGGAGCTAGAAACACAAGCATTTGGTTAGATATTACTGCACTGTTGGAGCTAGGAACACAAGCATTTAGTTAGATACTACTGTACTGTTGGAGCTAGGAACACAAGCATTTAGTTAGATACTACTGCACTGTTGGAGCTAGGAACACAAGCATTTAGTTAGATATTACTGTTGGAGCTAGAAACACAAGCATTTAGTTAGATATTACTGTTGGAGCTAGGAACACAAGCATTTAGTTAGATACTACTGCACTGTTGGAGCTGGGAACACACGCATTTAGTTAGATACTACTGTACTGTTGGAGCTAGGAACACAAGCATTTAGTTAGATATTACTTCACTGTTGGAGCTAGGAACAAAAGCATTTAGTTAGATACTACTGTACTGTTGGAGCTAGAAACACAAGCATTTAGTTAGATATTACTGCACTGTTGGAGCTGGGAACACAAGCATTTAGTTAGATACTACTGTACTGTTGGAGCTAGGAACACAAGCATTTAGTTAGATACTACTGTCCTGTTGGAGCTAGGAACACAAGCATTTAGTTAGATACTACTGTACTGTTGGAGCTAGAAACACAAGCATTTAGTTAGATACTACTGCACTGTTGGAGCTAGACACACAAGCATTTAGTTAGATACTACTGTACTGTTGTTGCTAGAAACACAAGCATTTAGTTAGATACTACTGCACTGTTGGAGCTAGAAACACAAGCATTTAGTTAGATACTACTGCACTGTTGGAGCTAGGAACACAAGCATTTAGTTAGATATTACTGCACTGTTGGAGCTAGGAACACAAGCATTTAGTTAGATACTACTGCACTGTTGGAGCTAGGAACACAAACATTTAGTTAGATACTACTGCACTGTTGGAGCTAGAAACACAAGCATTTAGTTAGATACTACTGCACTGTTGGAGCTAGGAACACAAGCATTTAGTTAGATACTACTGCACTGTTGGAGCTGGGAACACAAGCATTTAGTTAGATACTACTGCACTGTTGGAGCTAGGAACACAAGCATTTAGTTAGATATTACTGCACTGTTGGAGCTAGAAACACAAGCATTTAGTTAGATACTACTGTACTGTTGGAGCTAGAAACACAAGCATTTAGTTAGATACTACTGTACTGTTGGAGCTGGGAACACAAGCATTTAGTTAGATATTACTGTACTGTTGGAGCTAGAAACACAAGCATTTAGTTAGATATTACTGCACTGTTGGAGCTAGGAACACAAGCATTTAGTTAGATACTACTGTACTGTTGGAGCTAGGAACACAAGCATTTAGTTAGATATTACTGCACTGTTGGAGCTAGGAACACAAGCATTTAGTTAGATATTACTGTTGGAGCTAGAAACACAAGCATTTAGTTAGATACTACTGCATTGTTGGAGCTAGAAACATAAGCATTTAGTTAGATACTACTGTACTGTTGGAGCTAGAAACACAAGCATTTAGTTAGATATTACTGCACTGTTGGAGCTGGGAACACAAGCATTTAGTTAGATACTACTGTACTGTTGGAGCTAGGAACACAAGCATTTAGTTAGATATTACTTCACTGTTGGAGCTAGGAACAAAAGCATTTAGTTAGATACTACTGTACTGTTGGAGCTAGAAACACAAGCATTTAGTTAGATATTACTGCACTGTTGGAGCTGGGAACACAAGCATTTAGTTAGATACTACTGTACTGTTGGAGCTAGGAACACAAGCATTTAGTTAGATACTACTGTACTGTTGGAGCTAGGAACACAAGCATTTAGTTAGATACTACTGTACTGTTGGAGCTAGAAACACAAGCATTTAGTTAGATACTACTGCACTGTTGGAGCTAGACACACAAGCATTTAGTTAGATACTACTGTACTGTTGTTGCTAGAAACACAAGCATTTAGTTAGATACTACTGCACTGTTGGAGCTAGGAACACAAGCATTTAGTTAGATACTACTGCACTGTTGGAGCTAGAAACACAAGCATTTAGTTAGATATTACTGTACTGTTGGAGCTAGGAACACAAGCATTTAGTTAGATACTACTGCACTGTTGGAGCTAGGAACACAAGCATTTAGTTAGATATTACTGTACTGTTGGAGCTAGGAACACAAGCATTTAGTTAGATCCTGCTGTACTGTTGGAGCTAGAAACACAAGCATTTAGTTAGATATTACTGCACTGTTGGAGCTGGGAACACAAGCATTTAGTTAGATATTACTGCACTGTTGGAGCTAGACACACAAGCATTTAGTTAGATATTACTGCACTGTTGGAGCTAGAAACACAAGCATTTAGTTAGATATTACTGCACTGTTGGAGCTAGAAACACAAGCATTTAGTTAGATATTACTGCACTGTTGGAGCTAGAAACACAAGCATTTAGTTAGATATTACTGCACTGTTGGAGCTAGGAACACAAGCATTTAGCTAGATATTACTTCACTGTTGGAGCTAGGAACACAAGCATTTAGTTAGATACTACGGCACTGTTGGAGCTAGGAACACAAGCATTTAGTTAGATACTACTGCACTGTTGGAGCTAGGAACACAAGCATTTAGTTAGATACTACTGCACTGTTGGAGCTGGGAACACAAGCATTTAGTTAGATACTACTGCACTGTTGGAGCTGGGAACACAAGCATTTAGTTAGATACTACTGCACTGTTGGAGCTAGGAACACAAGCATTTAGTTAGATACTACTGTACTGTTGGAGCTAGAAACACAAGCATTTAGTTAGATACTACTGTACTGTTGTTGCTAGAAACACAAGCATTTAGTTAGATACTACTGCACTGTTGGAGCTAGAAACACAAGCATTTAGTTAGATATTACTGTACTGTTGGAGCTAGGAACACAAGCATTTAGTTAGATACTACTGCACTGTTGGAGCTAGAAACACAAGCATTTAGTTAGATACTACTGCACTGTTGGAGCTAGGAACACAAGCATTTAGTTAGATATTACTGTACTGTTGGAGCTAGAAACACAAGCATTTAGTTAGATACTACTGCACTGTTCGAGCTAGAAACACAAGCATTTAGTTAGATATTACTGTACTGTTGGAGCTAGAAACACAAGCATTTAGTTAGATATTACTGTACTGTTGGAGCTAGAAACACAAGCATTTAGTTAGATACTACTGCACTGTTGGAGCTGGGAACACAAGCATTTAGTTAGATACTACTGCACTGTTGGAGCTGGGAACACAAGCATTTAGTTAGATACTACTGTACTGTTGGAGCTAGGAACACAAGCATTTAGTTAGATATTACTGCACTGTTGGAGCTAGGAACACAAGCATTTAGTTAGATACTACTGCACTGTTGGAGCTAGGAACACAAGCATTTAGTTAGATATTACTTCATTGTTGGAGCTAGAAACACAAGCATTTAGTTAGATACTACTGCACTGTTGGAGCTAGAAACACAAGCATTTAGTTAGATACTACTGCACTGTTGGAGCTAGGAACACAAGCATTTAGTTAGATATTACTGCACTGTTGGAGCTAGAAACACAAGCATTTAGTTAGATACTACTGCACTGTTGGAGCTAGGAACACAAGCATTTAGTTAGATATTACTGCACTGTTGGAGCTAGAAACACAAGCATTTAGTTAGATATTACTGCAATAAAATGTGATTTTATTTGATGCTAATATACTTTATGGTTTGTTGTGTTAGTATGAACACTAAACAACATGTCTGATGCAGAGATGGGACCAAGTCATCATTTCGCAAGTCCCTTTTTTGGGGGGTTTCTAGTCCTTAAGTCAATGTTTAAGTGTTCAGACAAACAAAGAGTCACTCAAAAAGATGTGGCATAAAGCTTCATTCCTTATTCAATGTTTCAAAAATATATATTTTCACTTCATCAGGGATGTTGTACACAGATGTTTCGGCTTTACTGACGCTCCTATGGGAGCACGAAGGACGGACGGCAACTCACAAATCAACCTCCTCAGGTGTCCGCTCACCTAAATACATCACATTAATTCATGAGACCTCACAGGATATCAGGCACAGCAGTTCATAAATATGTGGTGGCCAACTCATAAACGATACGTAAAATCTGATATGGACAGTGTTCTTGTATAACAGTCTAAATGTGGTTATAGGAAGGAGGTGAAATCGAATTCTTCGTTTAAACCGTGTGTAGATACTGAATGTGATTTATACAGTGCATTCTGAAAGAATTCAGACCTCTTGACTTATCCCACATTTTGTTACGTTACAGCCTTATTCTAAAATGGATTAAATTGTTTTTTCCCTTATCAATCTACACACAATACCCCATGATGACATCACAATACCCCATGATGACATCACAATACCCCATGATGACATCACAATACTCAATAATAACAAAGCATTGTTGCTAATTTATTATAAAAAAAACGGAAATATCACATTTACAAAAGTATTCAAAGTATTCCTGGGTTTGACGCTACAAGCTTGGCACACCTGTATTTGGGGAGTTTCTCCCATTCTTCTCTGCAGATCCTCTCCAGCTCTGTCAGGTTGGATGGGGAGTGTCACTGCTCAGCTATTTTCAGGTCTCTACAGGTATGTTTGATCAGGTTCAAGTCCGGGCTCTGGCTGGGCCACTCAAGGACATTCAGAGACTTGTCCCGAAGCCACTCCTGCGTTGTCTCCCAATCAAATCAAATCAAACGTTATTTGTGTGTAGACTTTACCGTGAAATACTTACTTACAAACCCTTAACCAACATTGCAGTTCAAGAAAAGTTAAGAAAATATTTACCAAAAACAAGTTAAAAAATATATATATAATAATAATAAAAAGTAACACAATAAAATAAGAATAATGAGGCTATATACAGGAGGTACCAGTACAGAGTCAATGTGGAGGCTATATACAGGAGGTACCGGTACAGAGTCAATGTGGAGGGTATATACAGGGGGTACCAGTACAGAGTCAATGTGGAGGCTATATACAGGGGGTACCAGTACAGAGTCAATGTGGAGGCTATATACAGGAGGTACCGGTACAGAGTCAATGTGGAGGCTATATACAGGGGTACCTGTACAGAGTCAATGTGGAGACTATATACAGGGTGTTACGGTACAGAGTCAATGTGGAGACTATATACAGGGGGTACCGGTACAGAGTCAATGTGGAGGCTATATACAGGGGGTACCAGTACAGAGTCAATGTGGAGGCTATATACAGGGGGTACCAGTACAGAGTCAATGTGGAGACTATATACAGGGGGTACCGGTACAGAGTCAATGTGGAGGCTATATACAGGAGGTACCAGTACAGAGTCAATGTGGAGGTTATATACAGGGGGTACCAGTACAGAGTCAATGTGGAGGCTATATACAGGGGGTACCAGTACAGAGTCAATGTGGAGACTATATACAGGGGGTACCGGTACAGAGTCAATGTGGAGGCTATATACAGGGGGTACCAGTACAGAGTCAATGTGGAGGCTATATACAGGGGGTACCAGTACAGAGTCAATGTGGAGGCTATATACAGGGGGTACCAGTACAGAGTCAATGTGGAGGCTATATACAGGGGGTACCAGTACAGAGTCAATGTGGAGGCTATATACAGGGGGTACCAGTACAGAGTCAATGTGGAGACTATATACAGGGGGTACCGGTACAGAGTCAATGTGGAGGCTATATACAGGGGGTACCAGTACAGAGTCAATGTGGAGGCTATATACAGGGGGTACCAGTACAGAGTCAATGTGGAGGCTATATACAGGGGGTACCAGTACAGAGTCAATGTGGAGGCTATATACAGGGGGTACCAGTACAGAGTCAATGTGGAGGCTATATACAGGGGGTACCGGTACAGAGTCAATGTGGAGGCTATATACAGGGGGTACCAGTACAGAGTCAATGTGGAGGCTATATACAGGGGGTACCAGTACAGAGTCAATGTGGAGGCTATATACAGGGGGTACCAGTACAGAGTCAATGTGGAGGCTATATACAGGGGGTACCAGTACAGAGTCAATGTGGAGGCTATATACAGGGGTTACCAGTACAGAGTCAATGTGGAGGCTATATACAGGGGTTACCAGTACAGAGTCAATGTGGAGGCTATATACAGGGGTTACCAGTACAGAGTCAATGTGGAGGCTATATACAGGGTGTTACGGTACAGAGTCAATGTGGAGGCTATATACAGGGGGTACCAGTACAGAGTCAATGTGGAGGCTATATACAGGGGGTACCAGTACAGAGTCAATGTGGAGGCTATATACAGGGGTTACCAGTACAGAGTCAATGTGGAGGCTATATACAGGGGTTACCAGTACAGAGTCAATGTGGAGGCTATATACAGGGTGTTACGGTACAGAGTCAATGTGGAGGCTATATACAGGGGGTACCGGTACAGAGTCAATGTGGAGGCTATATACAGGGGGTACCAGTACAGAGTCAATGTGGAGGCTATATACAGGGGGTACCAGTACAGAGTCAATGTGGAGGCTATATACAGGGTATTACGGTACAGAGTCAATGTGGAGGCTATATACAGGGGGTACCAGTACAGAGTCAATGTGGAGGCTATATACAGGGGTTACCAGTACAGAGTCAATGTGGAGGCTATATACAGGGGGTACCGGTACAGAGTCAATGTGGAGGCTATATACAGGGGGTACCGGTACAGAGTCAATGTGGAGGCTATATACAGGGGGTACCAGTACAGAGTCAATGTGGAGGCTATATACAGGGTATTACGGTAGAGAGTCAATGTGGAGGCTATATACAGGGTATTACGGTAGAGAGTCAATATGGAGGCTATATACAGGGGTACCGGTACAGAGTCAATGTGGAGACTATATACAGGGGGTACCGGTACAGAGTCAATGTGGAGACTATATACAGGGGGTACCGGTACAGAGTCAATGTGGAGACTATATACAGGGGGTACCAGTATGGAGTCAATGTGGAGGCTATATACAGGGGGTACTGGTACAGAGTCAATGTGGAGACTATATACAGGGGGTACCAGTACAGAGTCAATGTGGAGGCTATATACAGGGGGTACCAGTACAGAGTCAATGTGGAGACTATATACAGGGGGTACCAGTACAGAGTCAATGTGGAGGCTATATACAGGGGGTACTGGTACAGAGTCAATGTGGAGGCTATATACAGGGGGTACCAGTACAGAGTCAATGTGGAGGCTATATACAGGGGGTACCGGTACAGAGTCAATTTGGAGGCTATATACAGGGGGTACCAGTACAGAGTCAATGTGGAGGCTATATACAGGGGGTACCTGTACAGAGTCAATGTGGAAGCTATGTACAGGTGGTACCGGTACAGAGTCAATGTGGGGGCTATATACAGGGGGTACCAGTACAGAGTCAATGTGGAGGCTATATACAGGGGGTACCGGTACAGAGTCAATGTGGAGGCTATATACAGGGGGTACCAGTACAGAGTCAATGTGGAGGCTATATACAGGGGGTACCTGTACAGAGTCAATGTGGAAGCTATGTACAGGTGGTACCGGTACAGAGTCAATGTGGAGGCTATATACAGGGGGTACCAGTACAGAGTCAATGTGGAGGCTATATACACGGGGTACCTGTACAGAGTCAATGTGGAAGCTATGTACAGGGGGTACCGGTACTGAGTCAATGTGGAGGCTATATACAGGGTGTTACGGTACAGAGTCAGTGTGGAGGCTATATACAGGAGGTACCGGTACAGAGTCAATGTGGAGGCTATGTACAGGGGGTACCGGTACTGAGTCAATGTGGAGGCTATATACAGGGTGTTACGGTACAGAGTCAGTGTGGAGGCTATATACAGGAGGTACCGGTACAGAGTCAATGTGGAGGCTATATACAGGATGTACTGGTACAGAGTCAATGTGGAGGCTATATACAGGGGGTACCAGTACAGAGTCAATGTGGAGGCTATATACAGGGGGTACCAGTACAGAGTCAATGTGGAGGCTATATACAGGGGGTACCTGTACAGAGTCAATGTGGAGGCTATGTACAGGGGGTACCGGTACTGAGTCAATGTGGAGGCTATATACAGGGTGTTACGGTACAGAGTCAGTGTGGAGGCTATATACAGGGGGTACCAGTACAGAGTCAATGTGTAGGCTATATACAGGGGGTACCAGTACAGAGTCAATGTGGAGGCTATATACAGGGGGTACCGGTACAGAGTCAATGTGGAGGCTATATACAGGAGGTACCAGTACAGAGTCAATGTGGAGGCTATATACAGGGGGTACCGGTACAGAGTCAATGTGGAGGCTATATACAGGGGGTACCGGTACAGAGTCAATGTGGAGGCTATATACAGGGGTACCAGTACTGAGTCAATGTGGAGGCTATATACAGGGGGTACCAGTACAGAGTCAATGTGGAGGCTATATACAGGGGGTACCAGTACAGAGTCAATGTGGAGGCTATATACAGGGGGTACCAGTACAGAGTCAATGTGGAGACTATATACAGGGGGTACCGGTACAGAGTCAATGTGGAGGCTATATACAGGAGGTACCAGTACAGAGTCAATGTGGAGACTATATACAGGGGGTACCGGTACAGAGTCAATGTGGAGGCTATATACAGGAGGTACCAGTACAGAGTCAATGTGGAGGCTATATACAGGGGGTTCCGGTACAGAGTCAATGTGGAGGCTATATACAGGGGTACCGGTACTGAGTCAATGTGGAGGCTATATACAGGGGGTACCGGTACAGAGTCAATGTGGAGGCTATATACAGGGGGTACCAGTACAGAGTCAATGTGGAGGCTATATACAGGGGGTACCAGTACAGAGTCAATGTGGAGGCTATATACAGGGTGTTATGGTACAGAGTCAATGTGGAGGCTATATACAGGTGGTACCGTACAGAGTCCATGTGGAGGCTATATACAGGGGGGTACGGTACCACTTGCCGTGCAGTAGCAGTCTATGACTTGGGTGACTGGAGTCTCTGACAATTTAATGGGCTTTCCTCTGACCGCCTATTATATTTGTCCTGGATGGCAGGAAGATTGGCCCCAGTTTGTTGGTGATGTAGACACCAAGGAACTTGAAACTCTCGACCCACTCCACGACAGCCCCGTCGATGCTAATGACCCTAAGTCTTGGCTCTGTGCCCAGGGTCGTTGTCCTGTTGGGAGGTGAACCTTCGCCCCAGTCTAAAGTCCTGAGCGCTCTTGAGGAGGTTTTCATCAAGGATCTCTATGTACATTGCTCCATTCATCTTTTCCTCGATCCTGACTATTCTCCCAGTCCCTGCCACTTAAAAACATCCCCAAAGCATGATGCTACCACCACCATGCTTCACCGTAGGGATGGTGCCAGGTTTCCTACAGATGTGACGCTTGGCATTCAGGCCAAAGATTTCAATATTGGTTTCATCAGATCAGAGAGTTTTGTTTCTCATGGTCTCAGAGTCTTTAGGTGCCTTTTGGCAACTCCAAGCGAACTGTAATAAACCTTTTACTGAGGAGTGACTTCCGTCTGGCCACCCTAACACAAAGGCCTGGTTGATGGAGTGCTGCAGTGATGGTTTTCCTTCTGGAAGATTCCCCCATCTCCACAGACGAACTCTGGACCTCTGTCAGAGTGACCATCGGGTTCTTGTTAACCTCCCTGACCAAAGCCCTTCTCCCCCGATTGACCAGTTTGGCCGGGCAGCCAGCTCTAGGAAGAGTCTTGGTGGTTCAAAACCTGTTCCATTTAAGACTGATGGAGGCCACTGTGTTCTTGGGTACCTTCATTGCTACAAAATTGTTTTGGTATCCTTCCCCAGATCTGTACCTCGACACAATCCTGTCTCGGAGCTCTCCAGACAATTCCTTGGACGACATGACTTGGTTTATGCACTGACATTCACTGTAAACTGTGGGACATAATATAGACAGGTGTGTGCCTTTCCAAATTGTGTTTAATCAATAGAATATACCACTAAATTCTCGACATTAATCAAGTTGTAGAAACATCTCAAGGATGATCAATGGCAACAGTCTCATAGCAAAGGATCTGAATAAGGTCTTTATGTTTTTTGTTATTTTTAGATATTTGCAAATCCACTATAAAGCGTGTCGCATTTTGTTTCCGTAAAGTGTCCAGCAACTGGCGAGGGGATATCCTGACGTCTAACAGTGGATTTAGCGTACTTTCAAGGCTGCGGGGATGTTTGAAAATCCTCACGGTGTGAAACGATCTAAAAGGGAAACATACTATGGTGCTACTCGAGGTTCAAGATCGACAGGGGAAACATCCTATGGTGCTACTAGAGGTTCAAGATCGACAGGGGAAACATCCTATGGTGCTACTAGAGGTTCAAGATCGACAGGGGAAACATCCTATGGTGCTACTAGAGGTTCAAGATCGACAGGGGAAACATCCTATGGTGCTACTAGAGGTTCAAGATCGACAGGGGAAACATCCTATGGTGCTACTAGAGGTTCAAGATCGACAGGGGAAACATCCTATGGTGCTACTAGAGGTTCAAGATCGACAGGGGAAACATCCTATGGTGCTACTAGAGGTTCAGGATCGACAGGGGAAACATACTATGGTGCTACTAGAGGTTCAAGATCGACCGGGGAAGCATCCTATGGTGCTACTAGAGGTTCAAGATCGACAGGGGAAACATCCTATGGTGCTACTAGAGGTTCAAGATCGACAGGGGAAACATCCTATGGTGCTACTAGAGGTTCAAGATCGACAGGGGAAACATCCTATGGTGCTACTAGAGGTTCAAGATCGACAGGGGAAACATCCTATGGTGCTACTAGAGGTTCAAGATCGACAGGGGAAACATCCTATGGTGCTACTAGAGGTTCAAGATCGACAGGGGAAACATCCTATGGTGCTACTAGAGGTTCAAGATCGACAGGGGAAACATCCTATGGTGCTACTAGAGGTTCAAGATCGACAGGGGAAACATACTATGGTGCTACTAGAGGTTCAAGATCGACAGGGGAAACATCCTATGGTGCTACTAGAGGTTCAAGATCGACAGGGGAAGCATCCTATGGTGCTACTCAAGGTTCAAGATCGACAGGGGAAGCATCCTATGGTGCTACTCGAGGTTCAAGATCGACAGGGGAAGCAGCATTTATGAAGGCCTCCTCTCTCTGACCACATCTGATTTCACCAATACGTTTGAATCATTTCTTGATTGTTTATAGGTAAATTAAAGGTGGATTCTGGAAGTCAGAAATTAAGAGGAGTCTCATGATAATATGTACGTACCAAAGTTTATTGACAATAGACTTGATACCTTTTACAGCTATCACTGAAAGTATATTATGTATATATATATATATATCACTGAAGGTATATTATATATATATATCACTGAAAGTATATTATATATATATATATATATATATATATCACTGAAAGTATATTATATATATATATATATATATATATATATCACTGAAAGTATATTATGTATATATATATATATCACTGAAAGTATATTATGTATATATATATATATCACTGAAAGTATATTATGTATATATATATATATCACTGAAAGTATATTATGTATATATATATATATCACTGAAAGTATATTATGTATATATATATATATCACTGAAAGTATATTATGTATATATATATATATCACTGAAAGTATATTATGTATATATATATATATCACTGAAAGTATATTATGTATATATATATATATCACTGAAAGTATATTATGTATATATATATATATATCACTGAAAGTATATTATATATATATATATTTTACATATAACTGTTTCTGTAATAATCTTCTTCATCTGATGAAGAGTAGGAAAGACCGGACCGAAACGCAGCGTGTCCATTTTAATGAAATATAGCTGAACACTGAATACAATATAACCAAAGTGAAACAATGAAAATGGAAACAGTTCTGTACGGGGAAACACTTCATCCAGCCAGGATCAGGGTATCATCCCCCTCTCCCCCCCACTAGTTGCAATGTATGTAGAAAACACTGTAAACTTTATGGTGACCGTTTAAAATATATATATATATTACCCAAAGTAGTGTGGATGGTTTCCTGTTGTTCAACTTCCAGGTCATCTAGATGATGATCACAATGGACAGCCTCTTCATCGTCACCCGAGGAAGCACACTGTCAACGCCTTTCTCACATTCGCTGCATTGTCACGTATGATGTAATCTAGCTTGCGTTTGATCCCATACTCGTCACAGATGCCATCAAACTGCTGCCGTATTCGTTCCCCCCCTGTGTGTGATCCCCTGTAAAGCGGATACATGTACAACAGATTGAAACTCAGCTGTATGGCCTCATTCTCCATGTCAATCCAATGGGGGAGGAGACCCCAAAGTAATCCTCTCATCTTCCTGTCACCACCATATGTTCTACCGAGACAGAGACGCCATCAGATTGTGCCATCTGGTCTTGGAGTTTTGTCTGCCTGTCGGTGACCAGGTTGTCAATTTTTGGAGGATAAACACACGGGGGGGGGGGGGGGGGGGGCGTATTTGCTATCAACCACTGACAAAAAGATGCCAAAAACTCTTGGGTTCAACGATGGACAAGAAGAGCATGTTAAAATCCACAATCAGGTCTGAGATGGAATTGGTGATAGATTTTAGCTGTGGTTTGTGTTGTACAGACCATGTCTCCATGGAAGAGGAGATGTGAGACTGCTGAAGGTATTCCAATAATCTCTATGGATTAGGAGATGTGGGGCTGCTGAAGGTATTCTAATAATCTCTATGGATTAGGAGATGTGAGGCTGCTGAAGGTATTCTAATAATCTCTATGGATTAGGAGATGTGAGACTGCTGAAGATATTCTAATAATCTCTAAGGATTAGGAGATGTGAGACTGCTGAAGGTATTCTACTAATCGCTATGGATTAGGAGATGTGAGACTGCTGAAGGTATTCTAATAATCTCTATGGATTAGGTGATGTGGGGCTACTGAAGGTATTCTAATAATCTCTATGGATTAGGAGATGTGAGGCTGCTGAAGGTATTCTAATAATCTCTATAGATTAGGAGATGTGAGACTGCTGAAGGTATTCTAATAATCTCTATGGATTAGGAGATGTGAGACTGCTGAAGATATTCTAATAATCTCTATGGATTAGGAGATGTGAGACTGATGAAGGTATTCTAATAATCTCTATAGATTAGGAGATGTGAGACTGCTGAAGGTATTCTAATAATCTCTATGGATTAGGAGATGTGAGACTGCTGAAGATATTCTAATAATCTCTATGGATTAGGAGATGTGAGACTGCTGAAGGTATTCTAATAATCTCTATGGATTAGGAGATGTGAGACTGCTGAAAGTATTCTAATAATCTCTATGGATTAGGTGATCTGGGGCTACTGAAGGTTTTCTAATAATCTCTATGGATTAGGAGATGTGAGGCCGCTGAAGGTATTCTAATAATCTCTATGGATTAGAAGATGTGAGGCTGCTGAAGGTATTCTAATAATCTCTATGGATTAGGAGATGTGAGACTGCTGTAGGTATTCTAATAATCTCTACGGATTGGGAGATGTGAGACTGCTGAAGGTATTCTAATAATCTCTACGGATTAGGAGATATGAGACTGCTGAAGGTATTCTAATAATCTCTATGGATTAGGAGATGTGAGGCTGCTGAAGGTATTCTAATAATCTCTATGGATTAGGAGATGTGAGGCTGCTGAAGGTATTCTAATAATCTTTATGGAATAGGAGATGTGAGACTGCTGACGGTATTCTAATAATCTCTATGGATTAGGAGATGTGAGACTGCTGAAGGTATTCTAATAATCTCTATGGATTAGGAGATGTGAGACTGCTAAAGGTATTCTAATAATCTCTATGGATTAGGAGATGTGAGGCTGCTGAAGGTATTCTAATAATCTTGCAATTCTGGAGATTATAAAATCTCCATCTCACCATATTTATTTTGGGTTTAATTCATGAATGAGTATATTTAAAGAACCTGATATTATTCAGTGATTAATTGTTTAGATACATTTATATTTAACATGTGTTTCAGTTGTAGGTTTACAACAGGATGTTATTAAAAACAACAAAAAATCGAAAACTGCTGTCCACTTTGGACACAAGTGGTATGGGGGAACTATTGCAAGCTAGCTATCTTGTATGTTCCCATAACATTACCTCATGTTAGTTAGTGGTCTGTGGAGGTCCGTTAGAGAGGTCCGTTAGAGAGGTCTGTGGAGGTCCGTTAGAGAGGTCCGTTAAGAGAGGTCGGTGGAGGTCCGTTAGAGCGGTTTGTGGAGGTCCGTTAGAGAGGTCTGTGGAGGTCTGTTAGAGAGGTCTGTGGATGTCCGTTAGAGAGGTCTGTGGAGGTCTGTTAGAGAGGTCTGTGGATGTCCGTTAGAGTCTGTGGAGATCCGTTAGAGAAGTCTGTGGAGGTCCGTTAGAGAGGTCAGTGGTGCTCCGTTAGTGAGGTCTGTGGAGGTCCGTTAGAGAGGTCTGTGGAGGTCCGTTAGAAAGGTCCGTTAGAGAGGTCTGTGGAGGTCCGTTAGAGAGGTCTGTGGAGTTCCGTTAGAGAGGTCTGTGGAGGTTCGTTAGAGAGGTCTGAGGAGGTCCGTTAGAGAAGTTTGCGGAGGTCCGTTAGAGAGGTCTGTGGAGGTCCAGGATAGATAGAGAGTGGCTGATATAAGATGGGGCCAGGAGTTTTTCTTATCAACACTGACCTGACCAGAACTAACTAGACTCTATCGGCCCGCCTCTCGACAAAAAACATGTAATTTGCGTGAGTGTGTGTGCGTGTTTGAGTGTGAGTGTGTGTGTGTGCGTGTGAGTGTGTGTGTGAGACTGTGTGCGTGAGTGTCTGTGCGTGTCTGTGTGTGTGAGTGTGTGTGCGAGTGTGTGTGTGCGTGTGTGAGTGTGTGTGTGAGTGTGTGTGCGATTGTGTGTGTGTGCGAGTGCGAGTGTCTGTGTGTGTGTGTGTGTGAGACTGTGTGTGTGAGTGTGTGTGTGCGCGCGAGTGTGTGTGTGTGTGTGCATGTGAGTGTGTGCGTGAGACTGTGTGTGTGCGATTGTCTGCGTGTGCGTGAGTGTGTGCGTGTGCGTGCGTTTTCGTGTGAGTGTGTGTGTGTGCGTGAGACTGTGTGCGTGAGTGTGTGTGCAAGTGTGTGTGTGCGTGTGCATGTGTACATGGAGAGGGTCAGTGAGAGGCTGTACACTCCAGCCCCCCCTCCCCCTTCTGGAATAGATCCCAGGCCATTACCCCTGATTAAAACACGATTAAAACCAGGATTTGTCAACAGGGAGACCACGTTACACCCCTCACACACAGCCACCCCTCACACACACACACACACACACACCCTCATTGTTCGCAGCTCCAAGCACTCATTGATTAAATTGATTTGCTACAGGAGATCTCATCTCAAATGTGCGAGGCGCAGGGACTGATAAGAAACATGTAATATTATCCGATCCGATCTGAAGTTATCTGATCTGATCTGAAGTTATCTGATCTGAAGTTATCTGATCTGAAGTTATCTGATCTGAAGTTATCTGATCTGATCTGAAGTTATCTAATCTGAAGTTATCTGATCTGATCTGAAGTTATCTGATCTGAAGTTATCTGATCTGATCTGAAGTTATCTGATCTGATAGTTATCTGATCCGATCTGAAGTTATCTGATCTGATCTGAAGTTATCTGATCTGAAGTTATCTGATCTGATCTGAAGTTATCTGATCTGATAGTTATCTGATCCGATCTGAAGTTATCTGATCTGATTTGATAGTTATCTGATCTGATCTGAAGTTATCTGATCTGATAGTTATCTGATCCGATCTGATCCGATCTGATAGTTATCTGATCCGATCTGAAGTTATCTGATCTGTAGTTATCTGATCTGTAGTTATCTGATCTGTAGTTATCTGATATGTAGTTATCTGATCACGTCTTTTCACTCTTTATCTTCTTTAATAGTCAACATTAGAGGAATGCAATATCTTCAAGGCGTTTCATGTTGACACCAATGAGACAAACAGGAGGAGATGTATAGCAGCTTTATTTACAGCTGCTCCTAAACTTCCACACTGTTTTCATTTTCCAGGTGTGGGCTCTTCATTTGATCAACCTATTCCAGGAGACCTTACCTGCAATGCAGGAAATAAAACATATATAAAAAATTGTAGTGTATTTAAGATTTAAAGTTTTAAAAATGTTAACAGAAATGTCAGATTTGTAACGATCGCCGTTGGTGGAAGAAGGTGAGGACCAAGGTGCAGCGTGGGAAGTGACCAAGGTGCAGCGTGGGAAGTGACCAAGGTGCAGCGTGGGAAGTGACCAAGGTGCAGCGTGGGAAGTGACCAAGGTGCAGCGTGGGAAGTGACCAAGGTGCAGCGTGGGAAGTTACCAAGGTGCAGCGTGGGAAGTTACCAAGGTGCAGCGTGGGAAGTTACCAAGGTGCAGCGTGGGAAGTTACCAAGGTGCAGCGTGGGAAGTGACCAAGGTGCAGCGTGGGAAGTTACCAAGGTGCAGCGTGGGAAGTTACCAAGGTGCAGCGTGGGAAGTTACCAAGGTGCAGCGTGGGAAGTGACCAAGGTGCAGCGTGGGAAGTTACCAAGGTGCAGCGTGGGAAGTGACCAAGGTGCAGCGTGGGAAGTGACCAAGGTGCAGTGTGGGAAGTGACCAAGGTGCAGCGTGGGAAGTGACCAAGGTGCAGCGTGGGAAGTTACCAAGGTGCAGCGTGGGAAGTGACCAAGGTGCAGCGTGGGAAGTGACCAAGGTGCAGCGTGGGAAGTTACCAAGGTGCAGCGTGGGAAGTGACCAAGGTGCAGCGTGGGAAGTGACCAAGGTGCAGCGTGGGAAGTTACCAAGGTGCAGCGTGGGAAGTGTTCATGATGTGTAATAAAATAAACAGAACACTAAAATGACCAAAAACAACCAAGCGAGTGAACGACAAGAAACTGTTCTGTATGGTAAACACAGACACAGAAAACAACTACCCACAAAACATAGTGAGGAAACAGGCTACCTTAGTATGGTTCTCCCTCAGAGACAACGATCGACAGCTGCCTCTGATTGGGAACCTCACCAGCCCAAACATAGAAATACAAAGCCTAGGACAAAACCATAGAATGCCCACCCCAAACCCTGACCACACTAAAACAGAGACATAAAAAAAGGAACTAAGGTCAGGACGTGACAAGATTAGATTTTTCTTCATGTAAAATGTATCAACCCTTACAAAAATGTCCGTTAATTACAATCAACATTTCCTGTTGTTCCAGGAAAAATGTCCTGCTATAGAAAACTGACTCAAATGATCTAAAAAACAACACTGTGAAACTATGAAGGGACTCGTACACAGCCCAGACTTTAGGTCTCTGATTCTCAACTCCATGGCTCATGGGACACACACACAGGAGACTGGGGAAACTAGTAGCAGTGCCCTGGATCCTCCTCCAGGCTATGGGGCCAACATACTTAAATCAAATGTGACAGGTCCTCCCCCATCTCCCCATTGTACAGTGGAGATGCCTAAAGACCCTGGCTGTGTCTGAAATGGCCCTATTCCCTATATAGTGCACTACTTTAGACCAGAGTCCTATGGCACCCTATTCCCTATATAGTGCACTACTTTAGACCAGAGCCCTATGGCACCCTATTCCCTATATAGTGTACTACTTTAGACCAGAGCCCTATGGCACCCTATTCCCTATATAGTGCACTACTTTTAACAAGGGCACAAGGGCACAAGGGCACAAGGGGTCAAAAGTAGTGGACTGAGTATGGAACAAGATGCCATGTCAGACCTAGTCCTTCCTTCCCCCCCATCCTCCCCATCTTCAACACCACTCCTGACCTGATTCCATTCAGGCTCCCTCATGTCTCAGTCATGGTTCCGTTCAGGCTCCTTCATGTCTCAGTCATGGTTCCATTCAGGCTCCCTCATGTCTCAGTCATGGTTCCGTTCAGGCTCCCTCATGTCTCAGTCATGGTTCCGTTCAGGCTCCCTCATGTCTCAGTCATGGTTCCGTTCAGGCTCCCTCATGTCTCAGTCATGGTTCTGTTTAGGCTCCCTCATGTCTCAGTCATGGTTCCATTCAGGCTCCCTCATGTCTCAGTCATGGTTCTGTTCAGGCTCCCTCATGTCTCAGTCATGGTTCCGTTCAGGCTCCCTCATGTCTCAGTCATGGTTCCATTCAGGCTCCTTCATGTCTCAGTCATGGTTCCATTCAGGCTCCCTCATGTCTCAGTCATGGTTCCGTTCAGGCTCCCTCATGTCTCAGTCATGGTTCCGTTCAGGCTCCCTCATGTCTCAGTCATGGTTCCGTTCAGGCTCCCTCATGTCTCAGTCATGGTTCTGTTTAGGCTCCCTCATGTCTCAGTCATGGTTCCATTCAGGCTCCCTCATGTCTCAGTCATGGTTCTGTTCAGGCTCCCTCATGTCTCAGTCATGGTTCCGTTCAGGCTCCCTCATGTCTCAGTCATGGTTCCGTTCAGGCTCCCTCATGTCTCAGTCATGGTTCCGTTCAGGCTCCCTCATGTCTCAGTCATGGTTCCGTTCAGGCTCCCTCATGTCTCAGTCATGGTTCCGTTCAGGCTCCCTCATGTCTCAGTCATGGTTCCGTTCAGGCTCCCTCATGTCTCAGTCATGGTTCCGTTCAGGCTCCCTCATGTCTCAGTCATGGTTCCGTTCAGGCTCCCTCATGTCTCAGTCATGGTTGAGCATTGGACAGACAGCATGACAGACAGCATGACAGACAGCATGACAGACAGCATGACAGACAGCATGACAGACAGCATGACAGACAGCATGACAGGCAGCATGACAGACAGCATGACAGACAGCATGACATACCGCTAGACAGACAGCATGACATACCATCACGGAAACATGGCTCACTGGAGAGACGCTATCGGAGGCGGTGCAGCCAGCGGGTTTCTCCACGCATCGCGCCGACAGAAACAAACATCTTTCTGGTAAGAAGAGGGGCGGGGGCGTATGCCTTATGGCTAACGAGACGTGGTGTGATCACAGAAATATACAGGAACTCAAATCCTTCTGTTCACCTGATTTAGAATTCCTCACAATCAAATGTCAACCGCATTATCAACCAAGGGAATTCTCTTCGATTATAATCACAGCCGTATATTTTCCCCCCAAGCAGACACATCGATGGCTCTGAACGAACTTTCTTTGACTCTTTGCAAACTGGAATCCATACATCCTGAGGCTGCATTCATTGTAGCTGGGGATTTTAACAAGGCTAATCTGAAAACAAGACTCCCTAAATTGTATCAACATATTGATTGCGCAACCAGGGCTGGAAAAACCTTGGATCATTGTTATTCTAACTTCCGCGACGCATATAAGGCCCTGCCCCGCCCTCCTTTCGAAAAAGCTGACCACGACTCCATTTTGCTGATCCCTGCCTACAGACAGAAACTAAAACAAGAAGCTCCCACGCTGAGGTCTGTCCAACGCTGGTCCGACCAAGCTGATTCCACACTCCAAGACTGCTTCCATCACGTGGACTGGGATATGTTTCGTATTGCATCAGACAAGAACATTGACGAATACGCTGATTCGGTGTGCCAGTTCATTAGAACATGCGTTGAAGATGTCGTTCCCACAGCAACGATTAAAACATTCCCTAACCAGAAACCGTGGATTGATGGCAGCATTCGCGTGAAACTGAAAGCGTGAACCACTGCTTTTAATCAGGGCAAGGTGACTGGTAACATGACCGAATACAAACAGTGCAGCTATTCCCTCCGCAAGGCTATCAAACAAGCTAAGCGTCAGTATAGAGACAAAGTAGAATCTCAATTCAACGGCTCAGACACAAGAGGTATGTGGCAGGGTCTACAGTCAATCACGGATTACAAGAAGAAAACCAGCCCAGTCACGGACCAGGATGTCCTGCTCCCAGGCAGACTAAATAACTTTTTTGCCCGCTTTGAGGACAATACAGTGCCACTGACACGGCCTGCAACGAAAACATGCAGACTCTCCTTCACTGCAGCCGAGGTAAGTAAAACATTTAAACGTGTTAACCCTCGCAAGGCTGCAGGCCCAGACGGCATCCCCAGCCGCGCCCTCAGAGCATGCGCAGACCAGCTGGCCGGTGTGTTTACGGACATATTCAATCAATCCCTATACCAGTCTGCTGTTCCCACATGCTTCAAGAGGGCCACCATTGTTCCTGTTCCCAAGAAAGCTAAGGTAACTGAGCTAAACGACTACCACTCACTTCCGTCATCATGAAGTGCTTTGAGAGACTAGTCAAGGACCATATCACCTCCACCCTACCTGACACCCTAGACCCACTCCAATTTGCTTACTGCCCAAATAGGTCCACAGACGATGCAATCTCAACCACACTGCACACTGCCCTAACCCATCTGGACAAGAGGAATACCTATGTGAGAATGCTGTTCATCGACTACAGCTCGGCATTCAACACCATAGTACCCTCCAAGCTCGTCATCAAGCTTGAGACCCTGGGTCTCGACCCCGCCCTGTGCAACTGGGTACTGGACTTCCTGACGGGCCGCCCCCAGGTGGTGAGGGTAGGCAACAACATCTCCACCCCGCTGATCCTCAACACTGGGGCCCCACAAGGGTGCGTTCTGAGCCCTCTCCTGTACTCCCTGTTCACCCACGACTGCGTGGCCACGCACGCCTCCAACTCAATCATCAAGTTTGCGGACGAAACAACAGTGGTAGGCTTGATTACCAACAACGACGAGACGGCCTACAGGGAGGAGGTGAGGGCCCTCGGAGTGTGGTGTCAGGAAAATAACCTCACACTCAACGTCAACAAAACTAAGGAGATGATTGTGGACTTCAGGAAACAGCAGAGGGAACACCCCCCTATCCACATCGATGGAACAGTAGTGGAGAGCGTAGTAAGTTTTAAGTTCTTCGGCATACACATCACAGACAAACTGAATTGGTCCACTCACACAGACAGCATGGTGAAGAAGGCGCAGCAGCGCCTCTTCAACCTCAGGAGGCTGAAGAAATTCGGCTTGTCACCAAAAGCACTCACAAACTTCTACAGATGCACAATCGAGAGCATCCTGTCGGGCTGTATCACCGCCTGGTACGGCAACTGCTCCGCCCACAACCGTAAGGCTCTCCAGAGGGTAGTGAGGTCTGCACAACGCATCACCGGGGGCAAACTACCTGCCCTCCAGGACACCTACACCACCCGATGTTACAGGAATGCCATAAAGATCATCAAGGACAACAACCACCCGAGCCACTGCCTGTTCACCCCGC
The DNA here is from genome assembly GCF_057628025.1 of Oncorhynchus mykiss. Lineage (NCBI taxonomy): Eukaryota > Metazoa > Chordata > Actinopteri > Salmoniformes > Salmonidae > Oncorhynchus > Oncorhynchus mykiss. The sequence goes on from NC_143036.1 coordinate 4,768,971, forward strand.
TATCATCCAGAAGGCGAGGTCAGTACAGGTGCATCAAAGCTGGGACCGAGAGACTGAAAAACAGCTTCTATCTCAAGGCCATCAGACTGTTAAACAGCCACCACTAACATTGAGTGGCTGCTGCCAACACACTGACTCAACTCCAGCCACTTTAATAATGGGAATTGATGGGAAATTATGTAAAATATATCACTAGCCACTTTAAACAATGCTACCTAATATAATGTTTACATACCCTACATTATTCATCTCATATGTATATGTATATACTGTACTCTATATCATCTACTGCATCCTTATGTAATACATGTATCACTAACCACTTTAACTATGCCACTTTGTTTACATACTCATCTCATATGTATATACTGTACTCGATACCATCTACTGTATCTTGCCTATGCTGCTCTGTACCATCACTCATTCATATATCTTTATGTACATATTCTTTATCCCCTTACACTGTGTATAAGACAGTAGTTTTGGAATTGTTAGTTAGATTACTTGTTGGTTATTACTGCATTGTCGGAACTAGAAGCACAAGCATTTCGCTACACTCGCATTAACATCTGCTAACCATGTGTATGTGACAAATAAAATTTGATTTGATTTTGATTTGATTTGATTTGACCATTAGACAGACAGCATGACAGACAGCATGACAGACTGGGCCGATACATTCTACTGGGCCGATACATTCTACTGGGCCGATACGTTCTACTGGGCCGATACATTCTACTGGGCCGATACGTTCTACTGGTTACAGGGCCGATACGTTCTACTGGGCCGATACGTTCTACTGGGTCGATACGTTCTACTGGGTCGATACGTTCTACTGGTTACTGGGCCGATACGTTCTACTGGGCTGATACGTTCTACTGGTTACAGGGCCGATACGTTCTACTGGGCCGATACGTTCTACTGGTTACTGGGCCGATACGTTCTACTGGTTACTGGGCCGATACGTTCTACTGGGTCGATACGTTCTACTGGGTCGATACGTTCTACTGGGTCGATACGTTCTACTGGTTACAGGGCCGATACGTTCTACTGGGTCGATACGTTCTACTGGTTACTGGGCCGATACGTTCTACTGGGCTGATACGTTCTACTGGTTACAGGGCCGATACGTTCTACTGGGCCGATACGTTCTACTGGTTACTGGGCCGATACGTTCTACTGGTTACTGGGCCGATACGTTCTACTGGGTCGATACGTTCTACTGGGTCGATACGTTCTACTGGGCCGATACGTTCTACTGGGTCGATACGTTCTACTGGGTCGATACGTTCTACTGGTTACTGGGCCGATACGTTCTACTGGGTCGATACGTTCTACTGGGTCGATACGTTCTACTGGGCCGATACGTTCTACTGGGTCGATACGTTCTACTGGGCTGATACGTTCTACTGGTTACAGGGCCGATACGTTCTACTGGGCCGATACGTTCTACTGGTTACTGGGCCGATACGTTCTACTGGGTCGATACGTTCTACTGGGCCGATACGTTCTACTGGGTCGATACGTTCTACTGGGCCGATACGTTCTACTGGGCCGATACGTTCTACTGGTTACTGGGCCGATACGTTCTGCTGGGCCGATACGTTTTACTGGGCCGATACGTTCTACTGGTTACTGGGCCGATACGTTCTACTGGGTCGATACGTTCTACTGGGCCGATACGTTCTACTGGGTCGATACGTTCTACTGGGCCGATACGTTCTACTGGGTCGATACGTTCTACTGGGCCGATACGTTCTACTGGGTCGATACGTTCTACTGGGCCGATACGTTCTACTGGTTACTGGGCCGATACGTTCTGCTGGGCCGATACGTTTTACTGGGCCGATACGTTCTACTGGTTACTGGGCCGATACGTTCTACTGGGTCGATACGTTCTACTGGGCCGATACGTTCTACTGGGTCGATACGTTCTACTGGGCCGATACGTTCTACTGGGTCGATACGTTCTACTGGGCCGATACGTTCTACTGGGTCGATACGTTCTACTGGGCCGATACGTTCTACTGGGTCGATACGTTCTACTGGGCCGATACGTTTTACTGGGCCGATACGTTCTACTGGTTACTGGGCCGATACGTTCTACTGGGCCGATACGTTCTACTGGTTACTGGGCCGATACGTTCTGCTGGGCCGATACGTTTTACTGGGCCGATACGTTCTACTGGTTACTGGGCCGATACGTTCTACTGGGTCGATACGTTCTACTGGGCCGATACGTTCTACTGGGTCGATACGTTCTACTGGGCCGATACGTTCTACTGGGTCGATACGTTCTACTGGGCCGATACGTTCTACTGGGTCGATACGTTCTACTGGGCCGATACGTTCTACTGGGTCGATACGTTCTACTGGGCCGATACGTTCTACTGGGTCGATACGTTCTACTGGGCCGATACGTTCTACTGGGTCGATACGTTCTACTGGGCCGATACGTTCTACTGGGCCGATACGTTTTACTGGGCCGATACGTTTTACTGGGCCGATACGTTTTACTGGGCCGATACGTTCTACTGGGCCGATACGTTCTACTGGTTACTGGGCCGATACATTCTACTGGGCCGATACATTCTACTGGGCCGATACGTTTTACTGGGCCGATACGTTCTACTGGGCCGATACGTTCTACTGGTTACTGGGTCGATACGTTCTACTGGGTCGATACGTTCTACTGGGCCGATACGTTCTACTGGGCCGATACGTTCTACTGGTTACTGGGCCGATACATTCTACTGGGCCGATACGTTCTACTGGGCCGATACGTTTTACTGGGCCGATACATTCTACTGGTTACTGGGCCGATACGTTCTACTGGTTACTGGGCCGATACATTCTACTGGGCCGATACGTTCTACTGGGCCGATACGTTCTACTGGTTACTGGGCCGATACGTTCTACTGGTTACTGGGCCGATACGTTCTACTGGTTACTGGGCCGATACGTTCTACTGGTTACTGGGCCGATACGTTCTACTGGTTACTGGGCCGATACGTTCTACTGGGCCGATACGTTTTACTGGGCCGATACATTCTACTGGTTACTGGGCCGATACGTTTTACTGGGCCGATACGTTTTACTGGGCCGATACATTCTACTGGTTACTGGGCCGATACGTTCTACTGGGCCGATACATTCTACTGGGCCGATACATTCTACTGGGCCGATACATTCTACTGGGCCGATACGTTCTACTGGTTACAGGGCCGATACGTTCTACTGGGCCGATACATTCTACTGGGCCGATACATTCTACTGGGCCGATACATTCTACTGGGTCGATACATTCTACTGGGCCGATACGTTCTACTGGGCCGATACGTTTTACTGGGCCGATACATTCTACTGGGCCGATACATTCTACTGGGCCGATACGTTCTACTGGTTACAGGGCCGATACGTTCTACTGGGCCGATACATTCTACTGGGCCGATACATTCTACTGGGCCGATACATTCTACTGGGTCGATACATTCTACTGGGCCGATACGTTCTACTGGGCCGATACGTTTTACTGGGCCGATACGTTCTACTGGGCCGATACATTCTACTGGGCCGATACATTCTACTGGGCCGATACGTTCTACTGGTTACAGGGCCGATACGTTCTACTGGGCCGATACATTCTACTGGGCCGATACATTCTACTGGGCCGATACATTCTACTGGGCCGATACGTTCTACTGGTTACAGGGCCGATACGTTCTACTGGGCCGATACATTCTACTGGGCCGATACATTCTACTGGGCCGATACATTCTACTGGGTCGATACATTCTACTGGGCCGATACGTTCTACTGGGCCGATACGTTTTACTGGGCCGATACGTTCTACTGGGCCGATACATTCTACTGGGCCGATACATTCTACTGGGCCGATACGTTTTACTGGGACGATACGTTCTACTGGTTACTGGGCCGATACATTCTACTGGGCCGATACGTTCTACTGGGCCGATACGTTCTACTGGGCCGATACGTTTTACTGGGCCGATACGTTCTACTGGGCCGATACGTTTTACTGGGACGATACGTTCTACTGGTTACTGGGCCGATACATTCTACTGGGCCGATACGTTCTACTGGGCCGATACGTTTTACTGGGCCGATACGTTCTACTGGGCCGATACGTTCTACTGGGCCGATACGTTTTACTGGGCCGATACGTTCTACTGGGCCGATACATTTTACTGGGCCGATACGTTTTACTGGGCCGATACATTCTACTGGGCCGATACATTCTACTGGGTCGATACATTCTACTGGGCCGATACGTTCTACTGGGCCGATACGTTTTACTGGGCCGATACATTCTACTGGGCCGATACATTCTACTGGGCCGATACGTTCTACTGGTTACAGGGCCGATACGTTCTACTGGGCCGATACATTCTACTGGGCCGATACATTCTACTGGGCCGATACATTCTACTGGGTCGATACATTCTACTGGGCCGATACGTTCTACTGGGCCGATACGTTTTACTGGGCCGATACGTTCTACTGGGCCGATACATTCTACTGGGCCGATACATTCTACTGGGCCGATACGTTCTACTGGTTACAGGGCCGATACGTTCTACTGGGCCGATACATTCTACTGGGCCGATACATTCTACTGGGCCGATACATTCTACTGGGCCGATACGTTCTACTGGTTACAGGGCCGATACGTTCTACTGGGCCGATACATTCTACTGGGCCGATACATTCTACTGGGCCGATACATTCTACTGGGTCGATACATTCTACTGGGCCGATACGTTCTACTGGGCCGATACGTTTTACTGGGCCGATACGTTCTACTGGGCCGATACATTCTACTGGGCCGATACATTCTACTGGGCCGATACGTTTTACTGGGACGATACGTTCTACTGGTTACTGGGCCGATACATTCTACTGGGCCGATACGTTCTACTGGGCCGATACGTTCTACTGGGCCGATACGTTTTACTGGGCCGATACGTTCTACTGGGCCGATACGTTTTACTGGGACGATACGTTCTACTGGTTACTGGGCCGATACATTCTACTGGGCCGATACGTTCTACTGGGCCGATACGTTTTACTGGGCCGATACGTTCTACTGGGCCGATACGTTCTACTGGGCCGATACGTTTTACTGGGCCGATACGTTCTACTGGGCCGATACATTTTACTGGGCCGATACGTTTTACTGGGCCGATACGTTCTACTGGGCCGATACATTCTACTGGGCCGATACATTCTACTGGGCCGATACATTCTACTGGGCCGATACGTTTTACTGGGCCGATACGTTCTACTGGGCCGATACGTTTTACTGGGTCGATACATTCTACTGGGCCGATACGTTCTACTGGGCCGATACGTTTTACTGGGTCGATACATTCTACTGGGCCGATACATTCTACTGGGCCGATACATTCTACTGGGCCGATACATTCTACTGGGCCGATACGTTCTACTGGGCCGATACGTTTTACTGGGCCGATACATTCTACTGGTTACTGGGCCGATACATTCTACTGGTTACTGGGCCGATACATTCTACTGGGCCGATACGTTTTACTGGGTCGATACATTCTACTGGGCCGATACGTTCTACTGGGCCGATACGTTTTACTGGGCCGATACGTTCTACTGGGCCGATACGTTCTACTGGGTCGATACGTTCTACTGGGCCGATACATTCTACTGGGTCGATACGTTCTACTGGGCCGATACGTTCTACTGGGTCGATACGTTTTACTGGTTACTGGGCCGATACGTTTTACTGGGCCGATACGTTTTACTGGGCCGATACGTTCTACTGGGCCGATACGTTTTACTGGGCCGATACGTTTTACTGGGCCGATACGTTCTACTGGGCCGATACGTTCTACTGGGCCGATACATTCTACTGGGTCGATACGTTCTACTGGGCCGATACGTTCTACTGGGTCGATACGTTTTACTGGGCCGATACGTTTTACTGGGCCGATACGTTTTACTGGTTACTGGGTCGATACATTCTACTGGTTACTGGGTCGATACGTTCTACTGGGCCGATACGTTTTACTGGGCCGATACGTTTTACTGGGCCGATACATTCTACTGGGTCGATACATTCTACTGGGCCGATACGTTTTACTGGGCCGATACATTCTACTGGGCCGATACGTTTTACTGGGCCGATACGTTTTACTGGGTCGATACATTCTACTGGTTACTGGGCCGATACATTCTACTGGGCCGATACGTTCTACTGGGCCGATACGTTTTACTGGGTCGATACGTTCTACTGGTTACTGGGCCGATACGTTTTACTGGGTCGATACGTTCTACTGGTTACTGGGCCGATACATTCTACTGGGCCGATACGTTCTACTGGGCCGATACGTTTTACTGGGTCGATACGTTCTACTGGTTACTGGGCCGATACGTTCTACTGGGTCGATACATTCTACTGGGCCGATACATTCTACTGGGTCGATACATTCTACTGGGCCGATACGTTTTACTGGGTCGATACGTTCTACTGGGCCGATACATTCTACTGGGCCGATACGTTCTACTGGGCCGATACGTTCTACTGGGCCGATACATTCTACTGGGTCGATACATTCTACTGGGCTGATACATTCTACTGGGTCGATACATTCTACTGGGCCGATACATTCTACTGGGCCGATACGTTTTACTGGGTCGATACATTCTACTGGTTACTGGGCCGATACATTCTACTGGGCCGATACGTTTTACTGGGTCGATACATTCTACTGGTTACTGGGCCGATACATTCTACTGGGCCGATACGTTCTACTGGGCCGATACGTTTTACTGGGTCGATACGTTCTACTGGTTACTGGGCCGATACATTCTACTGGGCCGATACGTTTTACTGGGCCGATACGTTTTACTGGTTACTGGGCCGATACGTTCTACTGGGCCGATACATTCTACTGGGCCGATACATTCTACTGGGCCGATACGTTTTACTGGGCCGATACGTTCTACTGGGCCGATACATTCTACTGGGCCGATACGTTTTACTGGGTCGATACGTTCTACTGGTTACTGGGCCGATACATTCTACTGGGCCGATACGTTTTACTGGGCCGATACATTCTACTGGGTCGATACGTTCTACTGGTTACTGGGCCGATACGTTTTACTGGGCCGATACATTCTACTGGGCCGATACATTCTACTGGGTCGATACATTCTACTGGGCCGATACGTTTTACTGGGCCGATACGTTTTACTGGGCCGATACGTTCTACTGGGCCGATACGTTCTACTGGGCCGATACGTTTTACTGGGTCGATACATTCTACTGGGCCGATACGTTTTACTGGGCCGATACGTTTTACTGGGCCGATACGTTTTACTGGGCCGATACGTTTTACTGGGCCGATACGTTTTACTGGGTCGATACGTTCTACTGGTTACTGGGCCGATACGTTCTACTGGTTACTGGGCCGATACATTCTACTGGGCCGATACGTTCTACTGGGCCGATACGTTCTACTGGGCCGATACATTCTACTGGGCCGATACATTCTACTGGGCCGATACGTTCTACTGGGCCGATACGTTTTACTGGGCCGATACGTTTTACTGGGCCGATACGTTTTACTGGGCCGATACGTTCTACTGGGCCGATACGTTTTACTGGGCTGATACGTTTTACTGGGTCGATACGTTCTACTGGGCCGATACGTTTTACTGGGCCGATACGTTTTACTGGGCCGATACGTTTTACTGGGTCGATACGTTCTACTGGTTACTGGGCCGATACGTTCTACTGGGCCGATACGTTCTACTGGGCCGATACGTTTTACTGGGCCGATACGTTTTACTGGGCCGATACGTTTTACTGGGCCGATACGTTTTACTGGGTCGATACGTTCTACTGGTTACTGGGCCGATACGTTCTACTGGTTACTGGGCCGATACATTCTACTGGGCCGATACGTTCTACTGGGCCGATACGTTTTACTGGGTCGATACGTTCTACTGGGACGATACGTTCTACTGGTTACTGGGACGATACGTTCTACTGGTTACTGGGCCGATACGTTCTACTGGGCCGATACGTTTTACTGGGCCGATACGTTTTACTGGGTCGATACATTCTACTGGGCCGATACGTTCTACTGGTTACTGGGCCGATACATTCTACTGGTTACTGGGCCGATACATTCTACTGGGCCGATACATTCTACTGGGCCGATACGTTTTACTGGGCCGATACATTCTACTGGGCCGATACATTCTACTGGGCCGATACATTCTACTGGGCCGATACGTTCTACTGGGCCGATACGTTCTACTGGGTCGATACATTCTACTGGGCCGATACGTTCTACTGGGTCGATACATTCTACTGGGCCGATACATTCTACTGGGCCGATACATTCTACTGGGCCGATACATTCTACTGGGTCGATACATTCTACTGGGCCGATACGTTCTACTGGGCCGATACGTTTTACTGGGCCGATACATTCTACTGGGACGATACGTTTTACTGGGCCGATACGTTTTACTGGGCCGATACGTTCTACTGGTTACTGGGCCGATACATTCTACTGGTTACTGGGCCGATACATTCTACTGGGCCGATACGTTTTACTGGGCCGATACGTTCTACTGGTTACTGGGCCGATACATTCTACTGGTTACTGGGCCGATACATTCTACTGGGCCGATACATTCTACTGGGCCGATACGTTCTACTGGGCCGATACGTTCTACTGGTTACTGGGCCGATACATTCTACTGGGCCGATACGTTTTACTGGGCCGATACATTCTACTGGGCCGATACATTCTACTGGGCCGATACGTTCTACTGGGCCGATACGTTCTACTGGGCCGATACGTTTTACTGGGCCGATACGTTCTACTGGGCCGATACGTTTTACTGGGCCGATACATTCTACTGGGCCGATACGTTCTACTGGGCCGATACATTCTACTGGGCCGATACATTCTACTGGGCCGATACGTTTTACTGGGTCGATACATTCTACTGGGCCGATACATTCTTCTGGGCCGATACGTTTTACTGGGACGATACGTTCTACTGGTTACTGGGCCGATACATTCTACTGGGCCGATACGTTTTACTGGTTACTGGGCCGATACGTTCTACTGGGCCGATACGTTCTACTGGGTCGATACATTCTACTGGGCCGCTACATTCTACTGGGCCGATACGTTCTACTGGGTCGATACATTCTACTGGGACGATACGTTCTACTGGTTACAGGGCCGATACGTTCTACTGGGCCGATACGTTCTACTGGGTCTATACGTTTTACTGGGCCGATACGTTTTACTGGGTCGATACGTTCTACTGGGCCGATACGTTCTACTGGGCCGATACGTTCTACTGGGCCGATACATTCTACTGGGCCGATACATTCTACTGGGCCGATACATTCTACTGGGTCGATACGTTTTACTGGGCCGATACGTTCTACTGGGCCGATACGTTTTACTGGGCCGATACGTTCTACTGGGCCGATACGTTCTACTGGGTCGATACATTCTACTGGGCCGATACGTTTTACTGGGCCGATACGTTTTACTGGGTCGATACATTCTACTGGGCCGATACGTTTTACTGGGCCGATACGTTTTACTGGGTCGATACGTTCTACTGGGTCGATACGTTCTACTGGGCCGATACGTTTTACTGGGCCGATACGTTCTACTGGGTCGATACATTCTACTGGGCCGATACGTTTTACTGGGCCGATACGTTTTACTGGGTCGATACGTTCTACTGGGTCGATACGTTCTACTGGGTCGATACGTTTTACTGGGTCGATACGTTCTACTGGGCCGATACGTTCTACTGGGCCGATACGTTCTACTGGGCCGATACGTTCTACTGGGTCGATACATTCTACTGGGCCGATACGTTCTACTGGGCCGATACGTTTTACTGGGCCGATACATTCTACTGGGTCGATACGTTTTACTGGGCCGATACGTTCTACTGGTTACTGGGCCGATACATTCTACTGGGCCGATACGTTCTACTGGGCCGATACGTTCTACTGGTTACTGGGCCGATACGTTCTACTGGGCCGATACGTTTTACTGGGCCGATACGTTTTACTGGGCCGATACGTTCTACTGGTTACTGGGCCGATACGTTCTACTGGGCCGATACGTTCTACTGGGTCGATACATTCTACTGGTTACTGGGCCGATACGTTCTACTGGGCCGATACGTTCTACTGGGCCGATACGTTTTACTGGGCCGATACGTTTTACTGGGACGATACGTTCTACTGGTTACTGGGACGATACGTTCTACTGGTTACTGGGCCGATACATTCTACTGGGCCGATACATTCTACTGGGTCGATACGTTCTACTGGGCCGATACATTCTACTGGGCCGATACGTTTTACTGGTTACTGGGCCGATACGTTCTACTGGTTACAGGGCCGATACATTCTACTGGGCCGATACATTCTACTGGGCCGATACATTCTACTGGGTCGATACATTCTACTGGGCCGATACGTTTTACTGGGTCGATACGTTCTACTGGGCCGATACATTCTACTGGGCCGATACGTTTTACTGGGCCGATACATTCTACTGGGCCGATACGTTTTACTGGGCCGATACATTCTACTGGGCCGATACATTCTACTGGGCCGATACGTTTTACTGGGCCGATACATTCTACTGGGCCGATACGTTCTACTGGGCCGATACATTCTACTGGGTCGATACATTCTACTGGGCCGATACGTTTTACTGGGCCGATACGTTCTACTGGGCCGATACATTCTACTGGGCCGATACGTTTTACTGGGCCGATACGTTCTACTGGGCCGATACATTCTACTGGGTCGATACATTCTACTGGGTCGATACATTCTACTGGGCCGATACGTTTTACTGGGTCGATACATTCTACTGGGCCGATACGTTCTACTGGGCCGATACATTCTACTGGGCCGATACATTCTACTGGGCCGATACGTTCTACTGGGCCGATACATTCTACTGGGCCGATACGTTCTACTGGGTCGATACATTCTACTGGGCCGATACATTCTACTGGGCCGATACATTCTACTGGGCCGATACGTTTTACTGGGCCGATACGTTTTACTGGGTCGATACATTCTACTGGGTCGATACATTCTACTGGGCCGATACGTTTTACTGGGCCGATACGTTCTACTGGGTCGATACATTCTACTGGGTCGATACATTCTACTGGTTACTGGGCCGATACGTTTTACTGGGTCGATACGTTCTACTGGTTACTGGGCCGATACGTTCTACTGGGCCGATACGTTCTACTGGGCCGATACATTCTACTGGGTCGATACATTCTACTGGGCCGATACATTCTACTGGGCCGATACGTTTTACTGGGCCGATACATTCTACTGGGCCGATACGTTCTACTGGTTACTGGGCCGATACGTTCTACTGGTTACTGGGCCGATACGTTTTACTGGGCCGATACGTTCTACTGGTTACTGGGCCGATACATTCTACTGGTTACTGGGCCGATACGTTTTACTGGGCCGATACGTTCTACTGGGCCGATACGTTCTACTGGTTACTGGGCCGATACGTTCTACTGGGTCGATACGTTCTACTGGGCCGATACGTTCTACTGGGCCGATACATTCTACTGGGCCGATACATTCTACTGGGCCGATACATTCTACTGGGTCGATACATTCTACTGGGCCGATACGTTCTACTGGGCCGATACGTTCTACTGGGCCGATACGTTCTACTGGGTCGATACGTTTTACTGGGCCGATACGTTTTACTGGGCCGCTACGTTCTACTGGTTACTGGGCCGATACATTTTACTGGGCCGATACATTCTACTGGGCCGATACGTTTTACTGGGCCGATACGTTCTACTGGTTACTGGGCCGATACGTTCTACTGGGTCGATACGTTCTACTGGGCCGATACGTTCTACTGGGCCGATACGTTCTACTGGTTACTGGGCCGATACGTTTTACTGGGCCGATACGTTTTACTGGGCCGATACTTTTTACTGGGTCGATACGTTTTACTGGGCCGATACGTTCTACTGGTTACTGGGCCGATACGTTCTACTGGGCCGATACGTTCTACTGGGCCGATACGTTTTACTGGGTCGATACGTTTTACTGGGCCGATACGTTCTACTGGTTACTGGGTCGATACATTCTACTGGTTACTGGGTCGATACGTTTTACTGGGCCGATACGTTTTACTGGGCCGATACATTCTACTGGGCCGATACGTTCTACTGGTTACTGGGCCGATACGTTCTACTGGTTACTGGGCCGATACGTTCTACTGGGCCGATACATTCTACTGGGCCGATACGTTTTACTGGGCCGATACGTTCTACTGGGCCGATACGTTCTACTGGGCCGATACATTCTACTGGGCCGATACGTTCTACTGGGTCGATACGTTTTACTGGGCCGATACATTCTACTGGGCCGATACGTTTTACTGGGCCGATACGTTCTACTGGGCCGATACGTTCTACTGGGCCGATACATTCTACTGGGCCGATACGTTCTACAGGGCCGATACGTTTTACTGGGCCGATACGTTCTACTGGGCCGATACGTTCTACTGGGCCGATACATTCTACTGGGCCGATACGTTTTACTGGGCCGATACGTTCTACTGGGCTGATACGTTTTACTGGGCCGATACGTTCTACTGGGTCGATACGTTTTACTGGGCCGATACGTTTTACTGGGTCGATACGTTCTACTGGTTACTGGGCCGATACGTTCTACTGGGCTGATACGTTTTACTGGGCCGATACGTTCTACTGGGCCGATACATTCTACTGGGCCGATACGTTTTACTGGGCCGATACGTTCTACTGGGCCGATACATTCTACTGGGCCGATACGTTTTACTGGGCCGATACATTTTACTGGGTCGATACGTTCTACTGGGCCGATACGTTCTACTGGGCCGATACATTCTACTGGGCCGATACATTCTACTGGGCCGATACATTCTACTGGGCCGATACTTTTTACTGGGCCGATACGTTTTACTGGGCCGATACATTCTACTGGGCCGATACATTCTACTGGGTCGATACGTTTTACTGGTTACTGGGCCGATACATTCTACTGGGCCGATACGTTTTACTGGGCCGATACATTCTACTGGGCCGATACGTTCTACTGGGCCGATACATTCTACTGGGCCGATACGTTCTACTGGGTCGATACATTCTACTGGGCCGATACATTCTACTGGGCCGATACGTTTTACTGGGCCGATACATTCTACTGGGACGATACATTCTACTGGGCCGATACGTTCTACTGGGCCGATACGTTCTACTGGGTCGATACGTTTTACTGGGCCGATACATTCTACTGGGCCGATACATTCTACTGGGCCGATACATTCTACTGGGCCGATACATTCTACTGGGCCGATACATTCTACTGGGCCGATACATTCTACTGGGCCGATACATTCTACTGGGCCGATACGTTCTACTGGGCCGATACATTCTACTGGGTCGATACATTCTACTGGGCCGATACGTTTTACTGGGTCGATACATTCTACTGGGTCGATACGTTCTACTGGGCCGATACGTTCTACTGGGTCGATACATTCTACTGGGTCGATACATTCTACTGGGCCGATACATTTTACTGGGCCGATACGTTCTACTGGGCCGATACGTTCTACTGGGCCGATACGTTTTACTGGGTCGATACGTTCTACTGGGCCGATACGTTCTACTGGGTCGATACATTCTACTGGGCCGATACATTTTACTGGGCCGCTACATTCTACTGGGCCGATACGTTCTACTGGGTCGATACGTTCTACTGGTTACTGGGCCGATACATTCTACTGGTTACTGGGCCGATACATTCTACTGGGCCGATACATTCTACTGGGCCGATACGTTCTACTGGGCCGATACGTTCTACTGGGCCGATACGTTCTACTGGGCCGATACGTTCTACTGGGCCGATACGTTCTACTGGGTCGATACATTCTACTGGTTACTGGGCCGATACATTCTACTGGGCCGATACGTTTTACTGGGCCGATACGTTCTACTGGGACGATACGTTTTACTGGGCCGATACGTTCTACTGGGCCGATACGTTCTACTGGGCCGATACATTCTACTGGGACGATACGTTTTACTGGGCCGATACATTCTACTGGGCCGATACGTTCTACTGGGCCGATACGTTCTACTGGGCCGATACGTTTTACTGGGCCGATACGTTCTACTGGTTACAGGGCCGATACGTTCTGCTGGGCCGATACGTTCTACTGGGCCGATGCGTTCTACTGGTTACTGGGCCGATACGTTCTACTGGGTCGATACGTTCTACTGGTTACTGGGCCGATACGTTTTACTGGGCCGATACGTTCTACTGGTTACTGGGCCGATACGTTCTACTGGGTCGATACGTTCTACTGGTTACTGGGCCGATACGTTTTACTGGGCCGATACGTTCTACTGGTTACTGGGTCGATACGTTTTACTGGGCCGATACGTTCTACTGGTTACTGGGCCGATACGTTCTACTGGGTCGATACGTTCTACTGGTTACTGGGCCGATACGTTTTACTGGGCCGATACGTTCTACTGGGCCGATACGTTTTACTGGGCCGATACGTTCTACTGGTTACTGGGCCGATACGTTCTACTGGGTCGATACGTTCTACTGGTTACTGGGCCGATACGTTTTACTGGGCCGATACGTTCTACTGGGCCGATACATTCTACTGGGCCGATACGTTCTACTGGGTCGATACGTTCTACTGGGACGATACGTTTTACTGGGCCGATACGTTTTACTGGGCCGATACGTTCTACTGGGCCGATACATTCTACTGGGCCGATACGTTTTACTGGGCCGATACATTCTACTGGTTACTGGGCCGATACATTCTACTGGGCCGATACGTTCTACTGGTTACTGGGCCGATACATTCTACTGGTTACTGGGCCGATACATTCTACTGGGCCGATACGTTCTACTGGGCCGATACGTTCTACTGGGACGATACGTTCTACTGGGCCGATACATTCTACTGGGCCGATACGTTCTACTGGGCCGATACGTTTTACTGGGCCGATACATTCTACTGGGCCGATACGTTTTACTGGGCCGATACATTCTACTGGGCCGATACGTTTTACTGGGCCGATACGTTCTACTGGGACGATACGTTCTACTGGGCCGATACATTCTACTGGGCCGATACATTCTACTGGGCCGATACATTCTACTGGGCCGATACATTCTACTGGGCCGATACGTTCTACTGGGCCGATACATTCTACTGGGCCGATACGTTCTACTGGTTACTGGGCCGATACGTTCTACTGGGCCGATACATTCTACTGGGCCGATATGTTCTACTGGGCCGATACATTCTACTGGGCCGATACATTCTACTGGGCCGATACGTTCTACTGGGCCGATACATTCTACTGGGCCGATACATTCTACTGGGCCGATACGTTCTACTGGTTACTGGGCCGATACGTTCTACTGGGCCGATACATTCTACTGGGCCGATACGTTCTACTGGGCCGATACGTTCTACTGGGCCGATACGTTCTACTGGGCCGATACATTCTACTGGGCCGATACGTTCTACTGGGCCGATACGTTCTACTGGGCCGATACGTTCTACTGGGCCGATACGTTCTACTGGGCCGATACATTCTACTGGGCCGATACGTTCTACTGGGTCGATACATTCTACTGGGCCGATACATTCTACTGGGCCGATACATTCTACTGGGCCGATACATTCTACTGGTTACTGGGTCGATACATTCTACTGGGTCGATACGTTTTACTGGGCCGATACGTTCTACTGGGCCGATACGTTTTACTGGGCCGATACGTTTTACTGGGCCGATACGTTCTACTGGTTACTGGGCCGATACGTTCTACTGGGCTGATACGTTCTACTGGGCCGATACGTTCTACTGGGCTGATACGTTCTACTGGGCTGATACGTTCTACTGGGCCGATACGTTCTACTGGGCCGATACGTTTTACTGGGCCGATACGTTTTACTGGGCCGATACGTTCTACTGGGCCGATACGTTCTACTGGGCCGATACGTTCTACTGGGCCGATACGTTCTACTGGGCCGATACGTTTTACTGGGCCGATACGTTTTACTGGGCCGATACGTTCTACTGGGCCGATACGTTCTACTGGGCCGATACGTTCTACTGGGCCGATACGTTCTACTGGGCCGATACGTTCTACTGGGCCGATACGTTCTACTGGGCCGATACGTTTTACTGGTTACTGGGCCGATACATTCTACTGGGCCGATACATTCTACTGGGCCGATACATTCTACTGGGCCGATACGTTCTACTGGTTACTGGGCCGATACGTTCTACTGGTTACTGGGCCGATACATTCTACTGGGCCGATACATTCTACTGGGCCGATACATTCTACTGGGCCGATACGTTTTACTGGTTACTGGGCCGATACGTTCTACTGGGCCGATACGTTCTACTGGGTCGATACGTTCTACTGGGTCGATACGTTCTACTGGGTCGATACGTTCTACTGGGTCGATACGTTCTACTGGGCCGATACATTCTACTGGGCCGATACGTTCTACTGGTTACTGGGCCGATACGTTCTACTGGTTACTGGGCCGATACGTTCTACTGGGTCGATACGTTCTACTGGGTCGATACGTTCTACTGGGTCGATACGTTCTACTGGGTCGATACGTTCTACTGGGTCGATACGTTCTACTGGTTACTGGGCCGATACGTTCTACTGGGCCGATACATTCTACTGGGCCGATACGTTCTACTGGTTACTGGGCCGATACATTCTACTGGGACGATACGTTTTACTGGGCCGATACATTCTACTGGGCCGATACATTCTACTGGGCCGATACGTTCTACTGGGCCGATACGTTTTACTGGTTACTGGGCCGATACGTTCTACTGGGCCGATACGTTCTACTGGGTCGATACGTTCTACTGGGTCGATACGTTCTACTGGGTCGATACGTTCTACTGGGTCGATACGTTCTACTGGGTCGATACGTTCTACTGGTTACTGGGCCGATACGTTCTACTGGGCCGATACATTCTACTGGGCCGATACGTTCTACTGGGACGATACGTTTTACTGGGCCGATACGTTCTACTGGTTACAGGGCCGATACGTTCTACTGGGCCGATACATTCTACTGGGCCGATACATTCTACTGGGACGATACGTTTTACTGGGCCGATACGTTCTACTGGGCCGATACATTCTACTGGGCCGATACATTCTACTGGGCCGATACGTTCTACAGGGCCGATACGTTTTACTGGGCCGATACGTTCTACTGGTTACTGGGCCGATACGTTCTACAGGGCCGATACGTTTTACTGGGCCGATACGTTCTACTGGGCCGATACATTCTACTGGGCCGATATGTTCTACTGGGCCGATACATTCTACTGGGCCGATATGTTCTACTGGGCCGATACGTTCTACTGGGCCGATACATTCTACTGGGCCGATACATTCTACTGGGCCGATACGTTCTACTGGTTACAGGGCCGATACGTTCTACTGGGCCGATACGTTCTACTGGGCCGATACGTTCTACTGGTTACTGGGCCGATACGTTCTACTGGGCCGATATGTTCTACTGGGCCGATACGTCCTACTGGGCCGATACGTTCTACTGGGCCGCTACATTCTACTGGGCCGATACGTTCTACTGGGCCGATACGTTCTACTGGGTCGATACGTTCTACTGGGCCGATACGTTCTACTGGGCCGATACGTTCTACTGGTTACTGGGCCGATACATTCTACTGGGCCGATACATTCTACTGGGCCGATACGTTCTACTGGGCCGATACGTTCTACTGGGCCGATACATTCTACTGGGCCGATACGTTCTACTGGTTACTGGGCCGATACGTTCTACTGGGCCGATACGTTCTACTGGGCCGATACGTTCTACTGGGCCGATACGTTCTACTGGGCCGATACGTTCTACTGGGTCGATACGTTCTACTGGGCCGATACGTTCTACTGGGCCGATATGTTTTACTGGGCCGATACATTCTACTGGGCCGATATGTTCTACTGGGCCGATACGTTCTACTGGTTACAGGGCCGATACGTTCTACTGGGCCGATACGTTCTACTGGGCCGATACGTTTTACTGGGCCGATACGTTCTACTGGGCCGATACGTTCTACTGGGCCGATACATTCTACTGGTTACTGGGCCGATACGTTCTGCTGGGCCGATACGTTCTACTGGGCCGATACATTCTACTGGTTACTGGGCCGATACGTTCTACTGGGTCGATACGTTCTACTGGGTCGATACGTTCTGCTGGGCCGATACGTTCTACTGGGCCGATACGTTCTACTGGGCCGATACATTCTACTGGTTACTGGGCCGATACGTTCTACTGGGTCGATACGTTCTACTGGGTCGATACGTTTTACTGGGCCGATACGTTCTA